>NC_081559.1:82466102-82575223 GCF_022355385.1 Mustela nigripes | reverse complement strand
AGGTCCTGGGATCGAGCCCCACATCGGGCTCTCTGCTCAGCAGGGAGCCTGCTCTCCCCTCTCTCTCTACCTGCCTCTCTGCCTACTTGTGATCTCTGTCTGTCAAGTAAATAAATTAAAAAAAAAAAAAAATCTTTAAAAAAAAAAAAGATGAGCCATATCCACCCCCCGCCCCCAAATACACACAAATATGGGCAGGTCTGAGACTACAACAGAAGTGACTACGTCACTTCCAAGGATAGGTTATAAAGGGTAATACAACTTCTGCCTGGTATTCCTGGGGCACTTACTCTTGGAACTAGATTATTAAGCAGCCAAGGAGCCAGATAGAAATGGTACATAGGGGTTCCAGCTGACAGCCAGCATTAACCGCCAGACACATGAATAAGGAAGCCTTCAAGATGGCTCCAGCTCCAGCCACCATCTGACTCCAATCACATGAGTCACTCCAAGAAAGAACCAACTAAATAAGCCCAATCAACCCTCAGAAGCATGAGAGATAATAATAAAATTATTGTTATTCTTAGGTCATTAGGTTTTGGGGTTATTTGTTATACAGCACTAGTACCTGAAACACCCATCCTGGAAACAGGATCAGGAACCACTTTCTGCAAACACAAAGATTAAAGCTCAAAGAAGGGTTGGGTTTTTCTAATAGCACATGAGAGAGCTAAAGCAGTTCAGAAATTTGATGGGACTGGTTGAGTCACAACAGCCAGAAAAACTCCTTTTCCCTTTCTATAAGTTCAGAAGCTATAAAACCTCCCTGAGAGCATGCTGAGTCTGCCCAGAGAGAAGCCACCTCACAAATGATTAGAATGTAAGTGGATAACGAGCCATTTGAATTATCTGCTCTAGTTCAAACACATGCTGTTGCCAATATGCTGTGGCAGCCAGCTAACATCTGAGCATCTTTAATTTAAATTGCATATACTTAACTTGAAATGGCATCTATACTCTCAAACTAAGAATTTACTGTACCATCATCAGATCATAGGAGAAATCATCTTTTCAGGAATTTCCTAAATTTGCCTTTTTACTGCGCTCTAATGTGGTAACAGCTTAATGCCTGATGGCACCCAAGTCAAATGTTTCAGAGTATGAGATATAACTCCTATTCCAATCAGTTTGTTAATACACATGCTGTTTCCTGTCTACATATGTGAATGGAATAATTCTCAGCAGCTTGGGTCTCATTCCCTCATAAACACACAAAATTGTAACCTTAAACAATAGACACATTCATAAAGCCAGCATTTAACTTATCAAGGTTTATCAGAAACAAAACTTTCAAGGCAAAAACTACAAAGGAAGCTTGGAAAAAAATAAAAAACTTATGACAGAAATTTGAGATTCTACTCAAAATAAAAATAATAAAATTTTAATATAACATCTGTGGACCTCAAATTTTAGATTCAGGATAAAGACAAAAAGCAAATATAACAAAACCATGTTAGACCTAGCCGTACTGCATTCACTATTTACAAATAGATTGGGAGATTATCTAATCAAAATGACCTCTTTTCAGCTATCATCCTCCTTGATTGACTTCTGCCATATTTAGCATTGCTGAACACCTAACATTCTTTTCCCTCTGTCCCAAAATTTTCTTTTTCCTTGGATTTTTACAATATGCCATTCTTCCTTCTTTTCTTGCTTCCTGGGAGGCAGTCTCTAGAATCTAGACCAACCTGACTCATATCCTCGGTCAGCCCCTCACTAATTGGTATGTCTTTTCACAAGCTAAATTATTTAGCTTCCCTTTCTATATCTATAAAATAGAGATAATAATGATATATTTCGACAAAAATACAGTGATGATTTAATGAAATAAAGCATAAGTACAGAATAAGTATTCAGTAAATGTTAACTATTATTTTAATGTGCCTCAGAGATTTAGTGTCTTTTGTTGTCTTATTTCCTCTCCTCCTGGCCCCTGAAAAATCTGTTCTCAGCTCCTTTTCACTTCCTCCTGATTGTTGTCCTGTTCTTCTAAAGGAATCAAGTCATTACTACTTTGTGTGTCTAGTTCTTGAGGGCAGTACATATATATCAGAGGTCTTAGAATGATCTATTAATGGTTCTATCTATGGGCTATCAGTCTAGGGATTCTGAGTCAGAAGACCCTTATGGTCAATCTGTTTTAGAAGAAGTTAAGATCTGAGCACTGAAACCAATCCTGTGACAATCTAGGAGACTAGGCAAGCCCTTCTCCTGTGTGTCAGGCTATGCTGAGTTTACCTATCCTATTATAATCTCCACCTTTCTCCACCCAGCTCTATGCCTTGAGCCTGCATGGACTATATCAAGAAGCTCCCATGCCCTCTGGCTTCTAATTCAGCTTGGTTAATGGGGATCCTTAGAAAGCTATTGGAGAGAGGTAAGAGAGTGAAGCTGGCATACTTATTCCCTTGGTTCCTCCCTGTGATGTCAACTATCTTTGCTGATTTTATCCCTCAGTTAATATCACAGCTTTTTTTTATATGGCAGCACTCTCCAGAAGACACTGTCCTGTGGCATTCTAGGCCTCCATGTTACCAGTCCCAGGGCACTAACTTGTATCACTAACTTGTATCTACATTTGAACACAGTTCTTTTCTTAAACCCTCCTCAAATGATTCCAAATTCAGTATGCCATTTGTCTTCTGCTGAAATTTTGACTTAAAAGCCTGTTTGTTTAGTAACATTGTCTTTCCTTTAAAAAAAAGATGTAAAATTGAGTTTAAAAATCTATGATAAGTATAATAAAACTATGCTGCAAAAAACTACCAAATTATCCATAATCCCATCACACCATTAGAATGTCAATATATTGCTTCTCAGTAATTTTGATACATATTTAACATAGTTGTAATTAAAGTATTTTTAAAATTTCATGCCTTTTTTCATTTAATACTGTAAAATAAGCATTTTTCACTTGGCTAAATAATCTTTATAAACATCATCTTTAAATCTGCATAATATTCTATTAAAGGGATGTGCTACAATTTCCTGGATTTTTCTCGTATTAGTAAACATTTGTCATGCCCTTTCAAATAACCCTTTTAATGCATAGATTCACACATACCATTACACATATGGTGATTTCCTTTCCATTTCTCTACTAGTTTTTCTAGAGGGCAATTTTTAAAATTTACATATGTTCTGTAAAACAAAAGTATTCATGTTCCCAAAGATCTCTCCTTTGAAAAAGTTCACCTGATTTTGTGTAATGACAAGTACAATGGACTTGAAATCAGAAGTTCTTGATTCAAAGTCCAGACATTTTGTTGTAGTCTCTATGATAATGAATACTTCCTAGAAGAGGTTAAACAGTTGATCTCTAAGGCCTCTTCAGGTCAGATATGCTCACAAATGATTCAGAGTAGCTTCACAATCATAAAGATTAGAAGAGTGGAAAGACCATGAGTCTTCAGTTTGGAAGGATGATATCTTAGAGATCATCTGGTTGACAATGCATTCTCTCCTTGTTTTTAATCAGCACTCTGAGAATTTCCCATCTTGTGTATGAAGAAGCTGAGGCTCATGGAAGGCCCAGAACTTGTTAAGTCACACCAGAACATTAGCACTGGAGTCAGCATTCTACCTACCCTGGTGACTCCTGGTCCAGTGGTGTATTCAGGGCTCCCTGTGTATTTTCTGGGGGAAATATTTATTTTAACAGCAGCCAATCTGCCTCACTCATTCCAAAGATATAACTCTTTCATCTGCAAGAGTATGGCTTTTTTCATCTTGTAAATCTTTAAACTTCCTCACCGTGCTTTTCCATCAAATGATGTCACTGATTCTCTCCCATATTGTAAATGAAATTGCTAATAAAAACAAATCAAGAGTCATTATAAAAAGCAAGAGTGTCCACATGGCTTTTTCTAGTGCCCAAAGTACCTGGCGATAGTAAGCATTTGAGGCCAAAATGGAAAAGAAAATGAAAGCTACAAAAACAAAGTTGAACATTCAATTTAAACTAATAGACAGTGGTACCCCAACCTGTCACTGTCTAGCTCTGCAAATACTCTGAATTGGTAGCAGCAATTTTAGCATTCTGCATGCCACCCATGAAGCTTTGCAAAAGAATTGTCTCATACATTATCTCATTTTCTTCTCACAACAACCCCTTGAGGTAATTATAGCAAGTTTTTCCACTGAACAGGGAAAGAAACAGAGAAGATGACCTGACCTTGGCACACATTTCTTTGTCTAAGACTTGGTTGCCCTAAACAGAAATTAGGAATGTGGAGGAGTACCCTAAAGTCAGACCACCTGCCTTTTGCGGGGAGGGGAGGATGTCTTCAGAGCATAGCTGCAGCTAGAATCTGGAGTCCCTAGCCAAATGAAACTTGAAGCCCTACATGTTTAAGTAGAGACACCCTGAAATATACTTTCTAGTTTTCTTGGCTGCCAAGATTTCAATAAAATAAAAGAATATATCCTTCCAAAAATCTACTCTCCAAGCTTCTAGAAACAGGGGTCCAAAATGAACTGTGAAACAGGCCCCTTTATGAATTACTCCTAAACAGCCATACAGACCACAGAGTCAATGTCTACAAGGCACTGGCAAAATGAGAAAATAGAAAAAGAATACTTAGTGCCTCTTCACTTTGTTGAAACACAATGTGAGAACTAGAAGGAACCTCAAAACACTGAATTCAACCTTTTCAGTCTTGGTTTCTGCATTCTCTATCCTTCTTGTCTGGGTACCCCTCATTCCCGTATTCTGATGCCATGGTCCCGCAGAAACATTGACGCATGCTATCATTCTCACTTATCTTGTATTCATTTCCTAAGAATAATGCTGTCAAAAAAAAAAAAAAAAAAAAAAAAAAGTCCTGACAGTGAATTAAGAAGGATAATAAATTATCCCTCTGTACCCAAGTCATCCTTCCTTCTTCCTTCCAGTTTGTTGTATGAATCATGACTATATTCCATCATTTCCTTCTTTCACATCCACAACTTCCCAGACACCCCCTGCATGTGACTGATTCAACCCCCATGAGAGATGGGGGGCAGCTGTTAAAAGGAAATCCCCCTGGCTCTTACTGCTTGGTTTCTTGGCCTTGACTTGGTATGAGAACTAAGTGGTTGAAGTCATGGCCACTACTTTGCAACCATGAATCATTGTTAGCAAGATATAAAGCCCATATGATAAGAATGACAATCCAGAAGGTAGGAAAAGCCTTATAATACTCCTAAGTAGGTAAACAAAGTTTCAGGTGACCTAAATTCCAGATCCTTGTATATAATAAATATTCCTTGGTTGAAGCCATGGTTAAATGGCTTTTTGATTCTCATAACTGAATGCATTCTGACTGATGACTCTACACTTTCAGGTAATACATGCAGTTTAACATAGGTTTCAACACCTCAACCCATAAGATCAGCTAAAACGTTCATTGTGGATTCCTACAGCAATATGGCAGTAAAGGTATCTTTAGAGTAAGTGGCCATTACAAATGGCATTGCATTCCTTCTCGCAGCATTGTTAGTGGGTTTTTTGTTTGTTTGTTTGTTTTTGTTTTTTTTTTTAAAGAAGAGGAATATATTCCCATTGGAAAAGGTGTCACTGCAATAATTAATAAAGCAGCAGAAAAGCAGGGTTCTCCTCTTTATATTAACCTTTAAGTGACATATATGCTCATCTCCCCAAAATACAGATCTGCCTATTCCCAAAACATGTCCTATGTAAAAGCTAAATGGAACACATCCCACTGCCAATACAAATACCACCATTGAAAAGCAAGTACTATATGTTGGCTAACTGAATATAATACATACACACATAAAGCAAAAAAAAAAAAAAAAAAAAGGAAGCACTTTATTCATCAAAAGGCAACAGTTCCAGAAAGACCATAATACCTCATTATCTTTTATAAACTTACCTCAGTATTTTTAGCATCTACACTGTTCACCCCTTGTTGAGTTTTTAGTGGTATAATATGGAAACTCCCTTTTCACTAATACATAGCCTCCATTTGTGAGAGGCTTATGTAAAAACCATGTTCTTGGGGTGCCTAGGTAACTCAGTTGGTTAAGTGTCTGCCTTCGCTTCAGGTCATGATCTCAGGGTCCTGGGATCGAGCCCCGTCTCAGGGCGGCTGCTCAGTGGGAGGCCTAGTTCTCCCTCTTCCTCTGTTCTTTGCCCCCTTTGTGCTTGCTTTCTCTTCTCTCTTTCAAATAAACACATAAAATCTTAAAAAACAAACAAACAAACAATACAACAACAATAATAACAAAAACATGTCCTTACTAAGGTATGAGCCTTGTGAGAATAGAGTTTCAGATGTTCAGAAGGGCCCATTCAA
Organism: Mustela nigripes; assembly: GCF_022355385.1. NCBI lineage: Eukaryota > Metazoa > Chordata > Mammalia > Carnivora > Mustelidae > Mustela > Mustela nigripes. The sequence continues at coordinate 82,568,924 of NC_081559.1, read as the reverse complement.
AATCTCTTCGAGTGGTCACCCAGAGCAGTGATTTGTAACTGTCTGAGTCAGGGCTTAGATCCCAGTTTTCCTGTTGCATATTCCATGTTCAGTATCTTAAATGCATTTGCCCTCATTCAGGGTTTGCTTCACACTTTTTATGGAATGTGGATCTTTTTGTACCACTAATTATAGTTAATGTGCATTTCTCACATCACCCTGTAGAAGACAAGATTTTTGAGGGTAAAAGCTTTGTCTTTTTAATCTACTCAAACCCATCAATGCTCAGACAAAAGCCTTTTACTTTTTATTTAAATTGCTTGGGCATCATTTCCACTCCTGCATCACACATTTATAACTACCATGGAGGAAAAACATGGCAAAATACCTGAGTGCAGCCCACACAGCAGCAAATGGAGAGACAATGTTCTAAATAAATTTTCACCATTCCTAAGTCTGATGTTGAGGTCAAATTTCTCCCATTTAAAAAATTTAAAACACAGATACAACTGTTCAAGGGCTCAAGTTTTACAATCCCATTCCAAAAACTAAGTAGTCAGGAGTTGGTTTCAGATTTAGATTCCTTTGCTAATCTGCAATTTCGGAGTTATAATAGAGCCTTGTGACCTTTGCACCTTAAACCAGCTGTTTCTTTGCTCCATCTCCTCATTGAACTCATCCCCTGACTCCATCACTTTGCTTTCTTTGGTGTTTGCTGCTCAAACTTTCTACCGCCCACCGCATATCCTCCCTACTTTCTTGATGCCTTCATCACTCACCTTTCCTCCCTCCTAGAATACTATGAAGTCAAGTCTCTACCTCTTAACAGAGGGACTGAGGGCATTCTCCAACCAGTCTAGTCCTCAACCCTATATCCTCAAACCCCTCTGGTATAGTCATTACTGTTGAACCTCTAGCTTGAGCTCTTATCCTTCCCCGTTCTTCAGGACACATGTCTACTTCTTCTCAGTTACTTAAGGATAAACTGCATATACCACTATCTTAATTTCAAATGTGCAGCTCTCCGTTGTATTTCCTTCAAAAAAGGTGGCGTCTGTATTCTGTATCTTCCAGTATCTTTGTCCATCCCTGTAGGCTGTTCACCCAGGAGGTACCAATTGTTTAATGTCAATACAAAGAAGAAATAGTGCAATGTGCACTGAGACTACTTTCCAGTTGTGGAATACATTTGCTGTCACCTAGGCCTTCTTCTTTCACACCTGTATAATGAAATGATTGCTCGGACACATGAAAAGAGGCAGAGAGAAGCCTAGAAATGGCTGGAACCCACTGAGCACTAGTCAGAGAACAAATCTCAAAAAGTACCAAATAAAAAACTTTTTCCAGACACCCCACAATTAAAGTAAGGCAATAAGTCATGTAAGTTGCTATCTTTAAAAACAAGAGCTAGCTAATATTGAGAATTTAATAGATGTCCAGCCAACCCTCCTACAAAGAATAAAGAATAATATAAGGAGGCCTCTGGCCTCCAGTAATTACAAATTATTGGAAGACATGCTAAATATTTAAGAATTCAAAGGAGGACACATACATTCTGCCTCAACCTGTTGTACCTTCCACCTTTGTTACCAACCTATAGCCAGTCTCTGCATGCCAACAGGTTTCATTCTCTTAGGCATTCTCCCTTCCTCATTGAATATTGGGAGAAATCCAATAGTAACCAGCTTGTTGTCTAAGCAGACACTTTGAACTTCAATCAGAAAGTCAGTTCAAACTTGATGGTGGGTGGTCTTAGTCTCTCATTTAATGAATTTAGCATTGGACACAGAAATGTTTTTTACCTATATGATTTTCAGACTTCCCAGTTCCTACAGTGTATTTCTCCCCCCCCCCTTTGGCACTTGTTATAATTTTTTTATTGTGTTATGTTAGTCACCATACAGTACGTCATTAGTTTTTGATGTAGTGTTCCACGATTCATTGTTTGCATATAACACCCAGTGCTCCATGTAGTCTGTGCCCTCCTTAATACCCACCACCAGGCTCACCAATTCCCCCACCCCTCTCCCTTCTAAAATTCTCACTTTTTTTTCCCCAGAGTCCATAGACTCTCATGGTTTGTCTCCCACTATGATTTCTCCCCCTTCATTTTTCTCTTCTCCTAATGTCCTTCATGTTATTCCTTATGTTCCACAAATAAGTGAAACCATATGATAATTGGCTTTCTCTGTTTGATTTATTTCCCTTAGCATAATCTCCACCAGTCCCATCCCAGTTGATGCAAAAGTTGGGTATTCATCCTTTCTCATGGCTGAGTAATATTCTATTGTATATATGGACCACATCTTCTTTATCTATTTGTCTGTTGAAGGGCATCTTGACTCTTTCCACAGTTTGGCTATTGTAGACATTGCTGCTATGAACATTGGGGTACACATGGCCCTTCTTTTCACTACATCTGTCTCTTTGGGATAAATATCCAGTAGTGCAATTGCTGGGTCATAGGGTAGCTCTATTTTTAATTTTTTGAGGAACCTCCACACTGTTTTCCAAAGTGGCTGCACCAACTTGCATTCCTACCAACAGTATAAGAGCATTCCCCTTTCTCCACAACTTCTCCAACACTAATTGTTACTGCCTTGTCAATTTTTGCCATTCTAACTGGTGTAAGGTATCTCAATGCGGTTTTGATTTGAATTTCCCCGACTGCTAATGATGATGAACACTTTTTCATGTGTCTTCTTTGGACAAGTTTCTGTTCATGTCTTCTGCTCATTTTTTGACATGATTATCTGCTTTTGGGGTGTTAAATTTGAGAAGTTCTTTATAGATCTTAGAAATCAGTCCTTTGTCTGTTGTGTCATTTGCAAATATCTTCTCCCATTCTGTGGGTTTCCTCTTTGTTTTGTTGACTGTTTCCTTTGCTGTGAAGACTTTTATGTTGGTGAAGTCCCAAAAGTTTATTTTCGCTTTTGTTTCCTTTGCCTTTGAAGACATGTCTTGAAAGAAGTTGCTGCGCCAATATTAAAGAGGTTACTGCCTATGTTCTCCTCAAGGATTTTGGTGGATTCCTGCATCACACTGAGGTCATTCATTTAGAGTTCATCTTTGTGTATGGTGTAAGAGAATGGTTGGGTTTCATTCTTCTGTATATAGCAGTCCAAATTTCCCAGCACCATTTATTGAAGAGACTGTCTCTTTTCCATTGGATATTTTTTCCTACTTTGTCAAAGATTATTTGACCATAAAGCTGAGAGTTCATATCTGGGCTCTCTACTCTGTACCATGTGTTTTGGTGATCACACTTCCTACAGTATATCTCATACAAAAGGTCTATTTCCTATCAGGGGAAGGAAAATAACAACTCCCAGATGGGCTTAAAAGAATCCAAAAGCAGATAGACTTTACATCAGAGGATAACTTATGCTTTGTGCTCTTGTTCTTTGGGGCTTAATCATTTTGTGGTTTATCCAGGACACATAGACAGCACTTGCCTTTTATATAGAAAACTGCTAACTCTAGTTACTTGTGAGTTGAAAAATCCCTCATTTATCTGCCCTAATCCTTCTTTCATTTTGAATACTATAAACAAAATTAAATGAGATCATATAAACAACAAAAACGTTCCAGCTGTAACAATCCATCTCAGTAGATGGTATCTCATAAATGATTCACCTTCATTGCTTTAACCTAGAGTCTTTTGTATTTTGCACATCCAAATGAATAACCATTAGTAAGCTTTATGCATCACACTGTGTAAATTACCTCGGATCTGTCATAACCTAGGGACTAGCACCGGTTTGGGGGGAAGAAAGAACTGTCTTAATAATTCCTATGTTGAATATCTTATCCCAAGAAGAGCTGAAAATTATTGAATGACATCAGATTCTACTCCAGACCTGATCTAGACTTTCCCCTTAACGTTTACAAATAGAGCATATGCCCTATATAACACCTTAACAAATAAAAAGAATTTTTATTCCAGTAGTCCTATATGCATTTTGAATGTTTGACAGGAGAATTAATTGTAATAAATGCTTAAAACACAGCCTTCAGGAGATACCCGAGTTTTTAAACACAGCCTTGATCACCTTAGAAATATACCTAAAGCTAACAATCCTATTTACCTCGTGCCAGTACTAAAGAAAAACAAGACTTCTAAAGCAATCTTGCCTTCACTTAGCTGCTGAGTAAGAAAGCAGTTGGCTTTACTTCAGCTATCCAAGGCAGTGGATAAGCCTTTGTTAAGGCAGATTTTTTCTTCCCACAGCTGCACTGGAAAGCAAGGTGTGAAATTCCAGGGATACTATAGTAATGGAGTCACATAGGATGAAGGGAATAAGAAAAGACATAGCTGAGAAGTACCCGTTGGACTGTTGGGGCTAGTACTCTTTCTTGGCAGAAGGGACAGTCAGGTGGAGGCCTTTGGCTACCCCCCTCTATGTTTCTCCAGTTCCTCCCCATGTGCCTGTCATCAGGTATTCCCACACAGTGCTGACAACGACATCTCAGGCCTCCCTGCTTCCATCCAAACACTCTGCTCCCTCATCCCATTTCCTGTAACACAGCTAGGACATGCTAGCTATTCATTAACCAGTCCATACAGCAGTTGGTGCCTGCTGACTCTCCATGTATTAGACCTCAGAGATAACCTTCTTGCTTCTTGGAGTTTGAAGTCACACTTGGAAATGAGGAATGCAAGAGATGACATCTTTGAGATCTTCCCAAAGATACCAAGTGGGGGATTGCTAACGCCAGCCACATTATGAAGGACTAGGCATTCTGACATTACATTATGTGTATTTTAAATTAAGACTAGGTTGGACACACACTGTGGAACATGTAACCTGTAATCTGGTCGTTACATTTTCTTCTTAGACTTACAAGGATAAGACACACGGAAATGTTAGGCACAAAATGTGCATAAATATGACCAGGCTAAATGACAGGGAATTATCAAGAACAAGAAAAGAAATGTTGTCAAGAAAATGAAAGAAGAGAGGTAAGTGTCTGTGAATTACCATGGAGCAAATGCATAAAGGTTTTAAAATGTAAACACCAAGAGGAAAAATACACGCATTTTAAAGTGGGTTGACTTTTGCCCCAGTTCTGAACCATGTTGATAAATAAAACAAAAGTGGCTAATTAGCATAAGTTGATCCTTAACAGCACACCACCCTATGAGTCATTTTATGGTGTTTTTAACAAGCAAGGTCATTAATACAATACAACACAAACCAAACAAATAATTTAGGCAAATCTACTACACTTAGATTTGGGGTTCCTTTGTATGACCTTTGAAAGAAAGAGATCTTTGGCATAATTGATTACCAATAAGACTGAGGTCAGGTAGGTTCTCTCTTTCCATTCTGAAAAGGAAAGTAAGACTGTGGGCAGAACAGAGTCCAAGCTGAAGAGAGGAAAGAGGTTGCTAGCACCACACACTTATCCCCTCCCCTTTTCTGTTTCCTCAATCCCGGGCTTCACTGCTGAGTCCAGAGCCCTGAATGGAACAACGGACTTCTCTCTGTTCTAATGTGGGGGCATCAGCAGGGAAGTATCCTACTATGCCTATCCAGTGACAACCCCAAACTTTGTCTCTATATGAGCAAAACCTAGTGAGAAGTCTTGGGCTCAGTCCGAAAACTTAAAAAGACTAACAATTGTGAATGTGTTCACCTTTATTCACGGACACTGTGGCGTGGCAGTTAAGTCACACTCTGGAGTGACATCTATGTTCAAATCCAACTTACAGCAAACCTTGGGCCTCAGCTTTCACATCTGTAAAATGGATGTAATAATAGTATCCACCTCATAGGATTGATACTTAACTAAGATAATGATTCTCAAGCACTTAACCTGAGTCTGATTGACATACACCAAGCACTCAAGAAGTCCTGATTATTACAATTGATATTATCCTTTTATTATTGCTTAAAAAGGAGCAGACTATGATGAAAATATATACCTTGGCTATCAGGCCCATTTTTCTAGAAAGTGGTAAAAAAGTAAGCAATATCTCCATTCCTAGAATCACCTTGATCAAAGCTAAATTAAGCAGGACAAAGGCCAATGGGTGAAATGGTCACTAAAGCAAAGAGACCAAAGACTTTATCATAGAAATGATGAGGCCAGATTTCTATATCCTATTGAAGCCGGGGAGGTAAACAAATGTGAAAAACATCTTCAACATTTTATTGCAATAAGTATAGCTTCTATTAAAACTGCTTTTAAGGATGTGATTATTCAGAGAAATGAGGTAAAGTTTTCATGGACCTCTCTATTATTTCCTACAACTGTATTTAAAAACATAATTATTTCAAAAAAAGCTTCACAATTTTGAAACATTTGACCCAGAACATGGCATCATACAGTGTTTGCATTAAAACAAACAAACAAACAAACAAACCTGGGCCACCAACCCGGGCCTTTCTTTGACAGATTCAAAAATTGAGAATTAAAGAGACTCCCTTGGCTTTTCAGCTGGTTAGCGGCTTCTAACCAGAGGTTGTGTTACAGACCCGTGTTGCTTTGGCTCCACCCATCAGTATGTAGGTATTGTGGTACCTGCTATTTGCTCAGCCCCTTGACAGAAAGCAAGAAGAGTGTGTGGTGTGTGTGTGTGTGTGTGTGTGTGTGTGTGTGTGTGTCCTCATTCTGAATTCATACATAAGAGAAGGAAGGTATGAAAGTGCATTATTTTTTATTTTTATTTTTTAGAGAGAAAGAGGGAGTGCCTGTGTGTGCACAAGTGGAGGGGAGGGGCAGAGGGAAGGGAGAGAGAAAATCTTAAGCAAGTTCCATCCCTAGCACAGAGCCAAACTCGGGGCTCCATCCCACAACCTTGAGATTATGACCTGAGCTAAAATCAAGAGTTGGACGCTTAACCAACTGAGCAACCCAAGTGGCCCATCAAAGTGCATTCTTATTTTAAAAGTTTGTGATTCTGTATTTCTACCTGGAAATTTCTATTTCTGGAATATAATAGGTAATCCTTTCCTAGGGCTGCCCAGAAAAAAGTATTACAAACTACCTAAAACAATGGAAATTTATTGTCTTAAAGTTCTGAAGTCTAGAAATCTGAAATCAAGATGTTAGGACAGCCATTCTGACTCTCAAAAGAGAGGAGAAATGATCGGGAGATAGGCAGGGACTAGTTCAAGAGTGGCTGAGATAGAGCTTGGATGTTGCCTTACAGCGACTGGCAAGAAGTTCCAGAGTTGTTTACTGAATTAAGGATGAAAGCCAAATAAGACAGGGTGCCCACCCTCAAGCGCCTCACTGCAAGGTAGAAGAAATCATGGTGCAGGTAAATCTTTTCAGTTCAGTGTATGTTCTTGGGAACAAAACTGGTGCTATATGACAATATCTTGTGGGTGTAGTCTATAGCAGACAGCAAACAATTGTGTGCTGAATGATTTCTTTGTGTCAGTGTGTGGATTTTTTTTCATTATTTTAGATAATAATAATAAAAGGATTGCAGATATGATAATAATAAACAACATAAGTATTAGTAACTAGATTGTATTGAAAGCACTGTGATAAGCACTTTGATGTATTATCTCATTTAATCCTCATCACAATGTTCTAAGTGATATATTATTGTTGTCTCATTCTGCAGATGGGGAAAGAGAGGCTTAGAGAATTGCCCAACTTGATAGAGCTAGGAAGGGGTATAACTGGGATTTGATCCCAGATCTGTAAGACTTCTAAGCCCTGGATCTTATCTGTTATACTGTGATATTAATTGGTGAGCTTTCCAACTCTCTTTGTTGTGTTCTAACTCTAGAGGTTAATAGTTATTCTTTTAAGTAAATCATTATCCTTTCATTACCAGGAGTAAATCTTATAAAAATGCTGATTGAATGAAATTCAAGAGCAGTATGTTTGTCAATGGCCATTAATTAATCAATAATCAATGTGTAAACTCTTTGCTAATCAATTAACTTATTGGAAAGTGTGTAAACAAGACAATTCTGGTCATGACAGATATTAGACAACCGTTAAGTGTGGATACACAAAATTAAGGAGAAGCACTCACCTTCCATTTAATTATATTGTAACATATCTATTGCACATGTAATAAACTTCCTTAGAAATCAGTCCCCTAGGACCCTTGGGTAATTGGGAATCCTTCCTTTCTGCCTAATTCATGAAACAATCAGTCTTACTAATAATGAATAGAAAATCTTGTTTGAAGTCCAGCTGTAAGATAGCAGGTTACAAATAAACAATAAAATTGTTTTGGGTTCATATATGTGATTTGTATTTGATGCTATACTAGTTTTGGAAGGGAAAGGAATGATACAATCCAGAGGCTCTAAACCTGAGTCCTCTTGGACTTTAGGGTCCCATGAACCACCCCATGCCTGTTTGCATATGTGTAACTAACACACATATTGAAGAGGAATCATACAACTTCATCAAATTCTTTTTTGGGTTTACCTGGCAAGAGGGTTGAAAAACAATACCCTTAAGGCAAATGAGTAAATCGAGGCTCAGAGATGTTAGGACAACTAAACATTGTCAGAGCAGTCATTCATTAGTGGAGAAGATCCAGGACAAAGCCCTCCGTAAAGCCCAAAGCCCTCCAGCCTGGGACTCCTTCTCCTACACCAAGCCTTTATTATAGACCTGAGAACATGAATGTGGCCCATAAACTGCTAGTGTCTACAGAAAGTAAACATCACCCTACCATTCCTGACACCTCCAACAGTTCGCAAGATGCAAAGGTGCCACCCTAGGCCATATACTTTAAGGGCAAATGTTTACAACATGGCAAACATTTATCTATTTATAGTGAAAAAAAATTTGTCCTTCAAATCCTCAGATGGTATTATATTTCAATGGAATGTAAAACCAACTTCCCTTTCCTCCCTCCCTCTAGCCTAAGGATACAACTCCTTCCCTACTAAGAACCCTGCTGTTTTTGAGAATGTAATTGCCCAGCACCCCACAGAGAATGCATTCTCTGAAGCACCTGCAAAGTTTTTCCTTTGAGACAGGGGAGAGTACTCTGAACGCTAATGTGGGGGATGTTCAGGATCTGTTAAAACAAAGATCTTTATTCCCACCCCATCCCCAAGTGAAAATAGAAACCTCCCAAATTAAGGACTCTCAGCTCCATTTTCTTATTATCCTTGGACTAAATCTATGTTTTAAAGTTTATACAACTATCACATCCTGAGCAGGACCTGAACACATGATCCATCTGACTCATTGAAAATCTTTCTGACACATGATTGCCATTTCTACTTCCCACTGAACCCTAGACATGCAACTCTTGCAGCCCACACCACTACTTTTGGCTTTCCCAAAGCCAGAGTTCAGTGACCTCAAGATAGTGAAGGAAACAGAGAAGCCGTGTCTCCCCTTTCTTATTCTCTCACTGACACACTGCTATCTTGTGTTGATCCAAGGTATTGGCAACTGGGGATCAGGCAATTGTACTGGGCAGAGACCAACCATTTCATTCACCTTGAGAGACTTTTCCCCAACTTATCCTTTACAGTACAACTTCATGAGTTGTACCCATCTACAGTGTGGTTTTCTTTCAATTTTGTTGGACTAGGATAGAGTGAGATCTACGCTTGCTTCCAGGGTTGCCAAATACCTATGCTTGTGGCTTAGATGCAGCAAATTGACAAGAGGATGTTCTGTATATTTATATTTTAAGTGATAAGGAAATATATGTGCTGTTTGCTGCCATGACAGTGAGGGAGCCTTGATGACATAAATGTCTCCAGAAAGATGAGTGAATTGGCCCTTTCAGAGAGCAGGGCTGCCAAGAAACGGAGGGAGTGGAGGTGGTGTCAGCTTCGGGGAAACACAGTCTGGCCTATAAATTAGGCAAATCACTTTCCCTTATAACTGTACTTTAGAAATTGATTTTTATATTAAAATGGACAGGTAGATAAGACATTCAATTAATATGCCTCACTTTTATCTCTTTTGATTCAAATTAACCCCCTCTTTAGAGGCTCTGGGCACCACTGAAAATAAATTTAACAAATTATTCGAAAGTTCCCAATCCCTGATTAGAATCAAAGCATTGTGCTTTTCCTACTACAAGCATCAATATACTTTTTAAGAGGTTTTTTTTTGGTTTTTGTTTGTTTGTTTGTTTGTTTGTTTGTTTTTCAGCAGGGGTGGGGAGTGGAAAGGGAGAGGATTTAATTTGCTGGAGAAAAAAATAAGTCCTTTTCAAATACAGAAAAATCCCTAGACTGTTGGGCACCAAAATCTCATTTCACATTCACAAAATCAAACTCAGGATCTTCCACCTTCAGATCAATTTTCTTGTTTTCTTGGGCAACGTAATTGGCACCCACCAATTAAGAAGTCAGTAATTCGTTCATAAATATTTATTGAGCACCTATAAAGTGACACACATAGTTAGAAAATAAGCAGACAAGATCTTCCTCATTGAGTTGACACAAAAAATAAACAATAAATTAATAGGGGCTGTGTTGTCAAAAGTATTGCTATGAAGATATGTAAAGTAGGGTAAGGGGATGAGCAGCATCAGATTAGATCAGTTAACATAGGATAAGAAGAGAAATCCTCTCTGAAGAAGTAACTTTTGAGTAGAAACCTGTATGGCTAAAACAGCAATGCCATGCAATTATCTGAGGCAGAACATTCCAGCCAAAGGGAAGAAAGAAGGAGATAAGCCCTTAGAAAAGAAGGTGACTTTGTAAGAAACTGATGTAGCTGAATCACAAGGAAATTGGGTGGTAGGAAGGAGGTCAAAGGGGCATTCAGGGGCCCAGACATGTAATTTCTTATAAGTGGATTTAATGCTAAGTATCACTGGAAGTTATTTGAGAAAAGAAATGGCATGATCTGCTTTATATTTTTCAAGAATTTCCCAACTGATAGGAATTAAAATCACTTTTAATTCTCTCATATTTGTATTCTTCATCTTTGGTTCACAAATTCAGTTGATTCTTCTCCACGTATCTATTCTTTTGTTTCCAGCCACATTCTAGACCTTACCTACATCTCATCATACAGACTTCTAGCTTGCATTCTGCCCCCAATTTCTCCAAGATCCAATCCATCCAGTAGAAGTGCCAAACTGATCTTACCAAAATACCTACCTGTCCATGCTATTGTCCTGCTTTAGAAGAAAAGAAATTTACTCCCTGCTGGCCACAGGATAAAGCTTAAATTTCTGATTCTATAGTCAAAAACTTCACAATATAGCCCACATGTTATCAACCACAAAAGCCCTCCTTAGCTCCAGTCCCCAGAAAACTTTTCAGCTGATCTTCTCTTCTGTGCCTAAACATGCCTGGCTCATTCTTGACTTTCAGCCATGCTTTCCCTAGAATGAGATTCTCTCTCCCTTTATATCAGCCACATACATGATTTGTCCTTGGAAGCTTAATTCAAAGAGGGTGCTTTTCTCTGAGGTCCTTCAAAATGCCTGCCATTCAGAATGTATAAAGTGCACATGTCCAGGGCCACTGATTTTGCCATATATTTTCATATTCTTCCTTGCAATACTATGTACTTGGCTTCATATAATTATATGATGTCCTTTCAATAAAACTGTAAGCTCCTGGGGCCTTACTACTTCTATAACCAACTCAATGCCTTATACACACTTGATGCAGAGTCAATCTTCAAGCACTGCTTAGAATCATAGACTTTTTAAATAAAAGAAAAGTTAGAGCTTTTCTGTTTCTGGTCCTTCATTTTATGGGTATGAAAATCAAGACCCAGGGATGTAATGAGCTTTGCCCAGAGTCACAGAGCTACTTATTGACAGAAAAAGGACTCATGTACAGGTCCCCTGATTCTTTCCACAGCATCATGCTGAATGGATCAAAGAAGCAATTCCAGTAACTTATCTTACTGTGATCACATTCTAACTATTATGGTTACAAACTTTCCTTCTTTTTAACACCTTTTTTCCCCTCTCTATAACACTGCTATGGAGTGATCAGATGTTCTCCACCAGTCATGAAAAACGTAATTACGATTCTCAGTGAGAGTCCAGCTCTAGATGGCTTTACATAAAGGGAACTTATTAGAAAAATATCAGAGGGCTTGCAGGATTGACAGGAGGCTTGAAAACATATGGAATGCACAGGCACTGTGGAGGGCTGGGAGGCAGGCTTCACAGTCATGGTCCCAGCACACGGTGAGTCTGAGCACTGCCATGGTAAACAAACCATCCAAATGCACTTTCTATCTAATGCCACATGTTAAAGATTTAAAGACCCCTCACCCACCCACAGTGTGGCAGACTGGTCAAGTGTAGGGACCAGGAGATAGGGAGAGGAAAAGTTTGGACCTTTCAGCTTTCACAGTAAAAATCAGGAACCAAAAACAATGCTTCCACCAAGACCACTCATGAAGGGGTTTAATAATCCAAAAAGAAATTGTGTACAGGGGGGAGTGAACGGAATTCAAACGAATCTCCAATGTTTACTACACCAACAATCTCTACAAATGTCAGAGAAAAATGTCAGCTCTTTAATTTCACTTCTGCTCGAAATGATAGAAAGGGGTAAGGGAATGCGTGAGGTAATGAGACATGTTTGGATGTTTGGCTGCCTTGCAAAGAGATCTACCACTTGTTTGAAATGGGCCAGGATCATTTCATCTTTGATGGAATGCCAAAGCATAGGCATAATTATATCCAATTATCCCTGGTTTTCACATAGGGAAACTGACTCAGAGTGCTCAAAAGGAGGTTAAAGTCAGAATCCTCCCAAGAGGTATATTTGAATGCAATTACCCATGGTTCTACATTGATTTCTTAGCCCCTGAGTGCTATCAGTTCAATTGTTATTAAGATGATAACAAAAGATTATTTTGCCCTATTGTCTGTCTGCATTTTACAAGGAACTTATACACATTATCTCATTTATTCCTTAGAAAAAAATCATATAAAGCCAGTATTATTTTTCCACTTTTTAGGCCAAATAACTGAAGCTCAGAAAGTACAAACTAGAATTTGAATATCGATCTATTTGTTTCCAAAGTTTCTGTGCTTTCCATCATGTTATTGGAAAAACAGATGATACCGGAAAACAGAGTATTTGGATGCAACTCCTGACCCTAGCAGTTATAGGTTGCTAGCTTTGAGCAAACCATTTTCATTTCTCTGTGCCTCAGTAACTTTATCTCAAAAATGGGGATAAATAGTAATCACTACTCATGTTCCCTCATGAGACTGTTAAGAAGGACACATGGAAAAGGGCCTTAAAAACTGTAACTGTAAAACTATAAAATGCTATTCAAATAATCTTAATAATTACCATTGTCATGAAGTGTAAGACAATTGGAGACAATAGAACACAGATTGAGACACAGAAAATAATCCGGCTGAATGTGTGGTGCTGGTGAGGTGGGGAAGGGGGCCCTAGAATGTAACTTTGCTCTGATCAGATCCACCTGTGTATGGGAAGGAGGAGCAAAGAGTACTTTAAAAGACTGTACCCAATAGGATATGAAATTAGGATATCATTTTGCAGCTGTCTTGCCATTACAGAAATGAATGAAACAAAATCATTTGAATTTAAAGACAGTCTCGTTACTCTTGACAGATTGGTTGCCTGACAACATTTTGGAACTGCCAGAGAATGCAAGGTTACTTTTATGTAACTTTAAAACTGTCAGAAAAGTGGAGAGTAAAATAAAGTTTGTTCCTTTTTACAAGTACAGGTAAAGGTAAATTGCACTGCTGGATGAAGGAGAAGGAATGTGACAGTTCTAATGTTATAAATGAATATCTTTATGAGCACTGAAAGTTTGTGTATGGAGAATGATTTTTCTCCCATCCGGTAGGATTATAGAAAAGTGATGTATTGCAGATCAGATGCAAAAGAGAAAAGTGGAACCAACAACAATATAATAACCACTCAACAGAAGTACAGATGCAAGAAAAGAACCATTTGTTTTAATTTTAAGATATTTCTGTTTGAAGCAAATGTGAAAGTAGAAGCATCCAAACTGATATTTACATAGAATTACTTCTAATTTACACTTTGCCACTCTTCCTCTTTTTACTGGCGTTTATGAATCATGATTGTACCAACATAAGTATTTATTCATAAATACTGCACAATGTGCATTTAAATCCACCCTTCTAAAATAAATAAATAAATAAATAAATAAATAAATAAATAAATAGATCCACCCTTCTAAAACGGAAAGTTATATCTGCAACCATTTGCCCAGTTTCTCAATTACAATAAAGAAATGTCCCTCTTCTTTCAAAAGGCCAAGATTTATACATAGCCTCTAGATCCTACACCCCCCAACCTTCCAGAAACCCTATTAACAAACCTCTCTTTCTGCAGTGTCATCAGCCTTCAAGCTCCTGTCCATCAACACCCAAATATAATCTAGTATTGATCACCTGGGAGTCTGGGGGAAAACATCATCTTTCATCATCTTTCCTCTAGGACCCTGTGCACCTAAGAGTCTCAAAGTTAGATATTTGGATTCTACTTATTTAGTTTCATGCACTCTGCAATCCACTCCAATCAGGTACCTTCCTACACTAAAAAAACATCCTCCTGGTAAAAAAAAATATTCGCAGTTCTTGATTAAATGGGACTTTCTTCCTCTCCATCCTTCTCAACTTCTCAGCAGCATTCAAGACATGAAACTATTTGCTCCTTTCTTCTTTCTTTTGTCTTCTTTAACATTACACCTCACTCCCCACTTGTGCTATCATCTCTCTAGTTGTTCCTTCATCTCTTTTGCTGATTCTTCCTCTTCCATCTGACAGTAAGTGTCCTGGACACTCTTTCTTCTCAAATTATATTCCCTCACTAGGCAATCTCATTTACACCCATTGTTTTAAATTCCAAGTATGTGAAATGGCTCCCAAATTTATATTTCCCTCCACCCTCTTCTTCAAGGCTTCAGAACTGCAAACTAACTACTTGGGGTTTGCCCTTGTTTCACCCCACCATGCACACACAGCTATCTCAAAATAGTCCAAACTCAACTTTTGATACCCCTTCCTCATTTGTATTTTCCATTAATTCAATATACTCCACCTCAGCACTTGACTTTTTACTATATATATATATATATATCTATATATATATATACTCATTTTCCATGCCCGTGGCATCAGAGTTAGCCTTGAATTGAGAGGCCCCACATTTAGTCTGTGTACTTTATCTCCAGAATACACTTCTCTCCTCTCAACAGCAGCTAATAATCGAATTCCAATAATGAACATCCTTTACCTGGGCAGTTCCAATCATGTCCCACTTCCATTTCCAATTTTCCCCCAGGGAATGTATGCTTCTAAATGCATCTCCAATCATGTCACTTCCTTACATAAACACTTTCCATGGAGGGTTAGATGATACTTAAGATAATATCTTCACACAGACTGAAAGGTGATATATATATGGAGCTATACTGTGAGCAGAACACTACTGTCATCTTTTTCTGTCACCATATGGATCATGCTAAGAGGACAACGTACCAACCCCATGAAGAACCAGCCTAACACAGCCCTGCCTTCAGTGTGCTTGGAAGAACAAATATCATGTAAATAAGATGAATATGAATCTTCTAGAATGAAAAATGACATTTAATCATTTTTAAATAGATAATTTATTAAACCATTTCATTAACATATCCTTTTAACTACTATAACTCTAACCTTCCATGAAATGATCCAAAATACACAAAGTACACTAAATTACTCAATTACTATTACTAAGTCATCTTTTTCAGATTTCTTAAATAATTAAAAAACATTAAAATGAAATTATTCTCCTATTCAATAACCAACAAATACTTGGAGCACCCTAACATAAAGAAAAGGAAATTCAAGTTTTACACTCACTTGACAGAAACCTCTCATAAGCCTTCAAAAACAGTTATCATTTCAAGATATGTATTTTCAATGAATGTACAATAAGACTCTTTTTCTTCAAAATTATTTATACAGGAAAATGTATATTTATTTTATTTGTAATTTGCATTACTTTTTGGAGGCTAGAGAAAAGTTGCCAAATGTTAATTCCTTAAAACCAAACCCACCTATAGTCTCTATCTTCAATAATTAGTCAGGTACAATGCATGATATCATTCACAATTTTCTGAGCTTCAAAATATCTTTTTAAGGAAGATTTTTGCAGCTGTTAATAACCATGTAAATTCAAGTGATAGTTCATGATTTATTGACTGCCATCATTATCCTTCATTCAACTATTTTACTACCTCCACAGAATTATATAAAATTGCTCTGGTGCCTGTCTCTACTCTCTACCATTTTGTAGAGTTGTGCTGGTCAGCTGGCCAGGCAAAGATGTGAAGAGCTTTTCTATTTTAATACCAAAGTATCAGTTTTGCTACCTGCCTCTAGTTTGTGGATTGCTCTGTAGTCTTTATGCCAGAAAACCTGCACCTCCAACAATCTTTGAAACTCTACACCTACCTGACCCATATTTGGGGCCTGCCAGAGCCAAGTAATGTTCCAATGGAAAAACATATTAACTACCAATTCTCTAGATTCTCTGAGCTCTATTCCCATAACAAGTTAGGGCATCAACAACCAATGTCCCTGGATTGTACTAACCTACTTCCTGAATTACAAGCTAATGTAATGAGAATTGGCCGTTTCAACATTGGCTAGATCTTTTGCAAATCTATAGCTGAACATCTTGTCTCCCATGACTCTCAGAGAAAATTCAATAAATTTCCTCTTGATTTTACCAATTGAAAAATTTGTCCTTTATTGTAAATGGGTATATTTCTCTGTGTTAGCCAAGGAAAACTACCTAACTTGCCATGTTTGCTTTTTGCTTAAGCAGCTAGGAATCAAAGAATTAAATTTATTGTTAAATTTCTCTAATTAGCTTACTGAGAGCTCCTGGTATAATAATTTCTCCCCCTCTCTATATCTTTTTTTCCCCATTTTTTCCCACCCTCCTCTATTAGAAAGATATGGCACAACCTCATCAGTAACACTGATTCAGTACAAGAATAAGACACAGACCCACAAGGACTAAAAAGTACCGAAAAGGGGCCTATGTATTGAGCAAGTATGTCACCCTGAGAGAAAAGAAGATTCTCATCATTAACTGGTTATAAAAGTGAGGATTCTCACCATATTCTTGCCATCCTGAGTCCACACATTCCTTTCCATTTATTTGTTCTCTCTCTCACCTTATCACACTTAGGAATCATTGATCTCAATCAGGAGTTAGCAAACTTGCTGTAAAGGGCCAAAGAGTAAATTCCTACTCTTTGTGGGTCATACAGTCTCTGTAACAGCTACTCACCTCTTCCACGGTAGCATGGAAGCAACCATAGACAATACATAAACGACTGAGCATGGCTGTACTCAAATACAACTTCATTTATAAAAATATATTGTGGACTGAATTGGGCCATGGGCTATAACTTGCTAAGCCCTCATCTAAATGGTTTCTAGTATTGGTTTTCAATTTTTATTTTAATTTTCTGAGATGTTTATGTTTAATATAGTAGCCACTATGAAATATTTCACTGGAGGAGAATAAGAATAAATTATAAATAATGAAACAAGCTTCAGAAACTCTATATTATACACAGCCAAAATATAATTAGCTTAAGTCCTGGATACTGAAAATTTTGAATGGATCTTTGTTTTCCAGAAATGTATACTCTGTTACAGGAGAGAGATGCCTCTGCAAGTAAGTATAACACAGGTGCTGAAAGAGAGCTGCAAAGTAAGTCCTGTGAGGGATCGCAAGGCCCCCTGTGGTCCTTCACACCCAGGGAGCAGAAGACACCCTGTGGAAGTGATATTGGATTCAGGTAGGACCATACCAGGTGAAGATATATGAAGTAAGCATTCCAAATAGAGGGGTGGTGTGTTTCAAACAGAGGTGAAACAACATGGCAATGTTCAGAGAAGTTCCTAATCTCAGCTGTAACACAGGACAGGCATAGAAGAGAACTGAGAAGTTTTAATCAAGGATGCAAGGCTAAGAAGTTTGGAGTTTTTAGTAGGCAACAGAGAACCATTGTAGGTTTTTGAGCAGGGAAAGAATTGTACCTTAGTCTTTATTGAGTATTGGGAAAATTAATCTGTCAGCAGCATATAAAAAAGAACAGAAAGTGAACATAAAATCTTCTTAAAAATGATGTGCAAGGCAGTAGAAGCAGAGAGGGAGAGATGTATGCCTCTCCATTGGGGCATATACAAATCAGCTACATGTAGGGCTTTTTCAAACTGCATACTTTTACCTAAAGATTTTGATGTGGCTCCTATTGGACAATATGCGCCCCCCACCCCGCTCCATTCACTACTAATAATTGAAAGTTGGTGCCTTGCAAGCCATCTTTGCAGTATGCTGTATGCCTCAGAAGTGTTGGGATGGGAAATAAAAGTTGATACAGCCAGGGAAGATGAAAAAAGGAGGTGAAATATTGTAGTAAGAGTGGAAATAAACATGGGTGTAAGAGACTTTGCACAAACAGGACTCGGAAACTTCATTCTGAAATACCTGGGAGCTGGTGCAGGATCAACAGAAATGGGTGAGTCAGAAGGGCGCATGGTCAGGGTCAAAAGTGATTTCAGTGACTGGCATGTAGAACCCGAAGCGTCAAGCAGATTTTGCCAGGGAAGAGCAAACCAAAGACTGAGCATGTGAATCTGAAGCTTGAAGGATTTGAGCATGAAGTAGAGATATGGGCATTAGCCAAAGGGAGGTGGTGATCATTCACACTGTTCCGCTTCAGGTCACTGAGAAAGCACGTTCAGAGAAAAGTGCTTGAGGATCGCTCATGGTTTAGTGCAGCAAGAGGAAAGAGAAGCAAGAAGGAGCCATTAGAGAAGGAAGGAGAGAAAAGTAAACTGTCCCAGAAAGCAGGACTCAGAGCAAAGGGAACCAACAGGGAAAGACTGGTCAAAAAATAAGGACTGAGAAACAGGTCTTTGTACGGAACAAAGATGTCACTGTTCACCTTTGGGAGGGCAGATGGGTGATAGCAGAACACGGGCTGTAAGGCATGGAGGCGTGAGCTGGGTGAGGAATTGCAAGTAGCAACTGTAAATCCTCTTGAGAAATTTGGGAGTGGTTTGTTTCTGGGATACTATAAATAACAGGAATGCAGGAAGCAGGAAGTAGGGAGATGAAAGGGACATCTTAGTAACAGGAGAGGAGTTTGCACTGGACGGTGTTAGGGATTAACCAGCCCCAAGGTTGCATACAATCAGCCCATGGTATGATGTGCAGGCCTTGAGATGTTTACCCTCCAGAATATGATGGGTTCTGGCTTTGAGTGCCGGGACAGCTGGCCAGCAGTCACCGTCATTATCATCAAAGGTAGTTAGAAAGCCCCTGAGTTTAAGTCACATGCACTTTGCTTAAGACAAATATGTTAAACAAATGAGACTTCTAGTGTGGAGAAACTAAGACTCTCAAAGAGAAAACCAACTTTGACATACATATATTAAGAAAAAAAAAAGTTGAGAACACATTGGCTAATTGAAATAATAACTATATATTATGGGCAAATGATGGAGACAAGTCATTTTGCAAGGCAGAATATGAAGACAAAGTTATAATTTGTACATGATTAAGCAGTGTTATGGGGGAGGGGGTGGCTCCAATCCCTTTAGGGAGCCCAGAGAGTGTCCTAACTGCAAGCCACCCAACAATTAACTGGAAGGATTCACAGGCCAGCTCATCTCAGTAGCTGTGTCAGATTTCTGGATGTCATTCCAGCCACTTCAACTTTGTATTAATTTACTCTTCTACAAGCTCAAGTTTTCTTTCTTTCTTTTCTTTTTCGCTCTCTTTCTCTTTCTCTCTCTCTCTTTCTTTCTTTCGCTTTCTCCTTCCTCCCCTCCTCTCCTCCCCTACCCCCCCTTCTCCACCTCTCCCCTTCCCCTCCCTCCCCTCCTCTTTCCTCTCCCCTCCTTTCCTTTCCTGTAATCAGAACCCACCTGGACCATGCAATCAGAGTAGTCTGATTAGGTATGTAGGTAACACAGACACCAGGGAAAAAGACATTTCTAAAACACATTTCTACTCATTTGCCATTTGTTCAAAAGCCCCTGGTCCCTTTTCCTGAGAAAAAGAGTGGTTGGGGTACTGGAAATTATGTGCTGTAACGGTGGAGCTGTAATGGCTCTTTCAGGGAGAGTTAAAGAACCTGCTGCCTTTTCTCACTGGTCAGAAAAAAATTTTGAGTTGTGATGTGAGCCAATGCATTTTTTTCAGTGTTCACTTTTTCACTTTGCCACAGTGTCTGCACAGCTGAACTGGGCATACCTTAATAGCCAAGCAATGTCAGCTATAGGCTTGCCATTCCAGAGTTCACTTTTCCCCCTGCTCAAAAGACTTCTTTCTCTTAGTTTTGCGGATAAAGACTTCTAGATGGGGAGGCTGCTGGGTCTTCCCACCCTACCAGGCCCAGGCCTGGGAGATGACATCACGCCCTCTGTCAGCTGTATTGGAATCAACCGCATGATGAGGCAGACCAGACTGAGTGATATGTTGGAATGTTCCAAATAGCCATGTAACATAGAAGCCTTCTGCCTTAGAAAGAGACCTTTATCATCCCTTTGTTCCAAAACATCCTCAGGCAGGGCTGTCCCCACCCCAATCCAAACCATTCATTTCCAGGCCAGGTCATTGAAAAACTTCCAGATGATGCTCCTAACAGCGCAACTCCATTCTATTAGCATCTCCACCCATTTCAGTGAGATTCCGTCCTTCCTCTGGACAGAAATAATACTAAACTCCATAGCTACTGACCTCTTCTGTACTGGATACCAGCCACATATCCTTGTTGGTCTTACTGGGAAGGCCAACAGTCTTATATGTGGCCTGTCATGGGGCTCTTTATATTCTTGGTGGGAGTGGAGAAGTGACCACCCAGCAATCTCTCGAAGACCACCCAGCGAGTAGCTGAGGAGCACAGCTCATCCACAGATGGCCTCTCGCAGGCTTACGGGGTATTCTTCCATCCTGTGAGAAATCATGGGAGAGGCTGGGAGACACTTTCTGTTATAGAATCATTAGCAAATGATCCACATACAGTTCTGTCTCTTGGCTGCTTCTAATCCTCACTGAACTGATCTTGGTACCAAAATAAAACAGAAGCTGAGGCCCAATCTACCATCCCAGTATCTCTCCAATCGATCACTTCATGAAAAAATTTTAAGCTTCTGCAGAGCAAAAATAGCATAATTTCAGAAAAAAGAAAACAACAGATTGTCATCCATATTTGTTGAAAATATTTTCCCCAAAGAGTTAATATTTATATTACATAAAATCTCATATAAAATGATGAGAAAAAATATCTAACGACTGCCACTTATCAGCAATTCAACTTTGGGCATAAAATTTAATTTCTTCAAGACTCTTCTCATCTATAAAATACGGTTAGGAACAGCAACCTGCTGAAGTCATATGTAAATTAATGAGACCTTGCTTTTAAAATGCCAAGAACAAAGCACGAGCATAGTGGGTTCCTTTCTTTACCCTTCAAGTGCTCCAACATCAAAGGGGGGAAATACTTTTATATTGGAGGAAACACAGTTAGGGGCAAAAATGAGAAAATATTCAACCTTACTAGGTACCCAACAAATACAGATTAAAAGGTACTTTACATCTTTCACAGAGAATAAATGAAAAATAATGATACTGTTAACATTGTCAGGAGGGTTGTCAGAACGACTCTACGTTCAGTCATTCTCTACTAGCGGCAGCACAAGCTGGGAAACCCTTCTGGAAAGCCATTTGGCAAAACCCTTAAACACAGCAAATACTCATATCCTTTGCCCTGTCCTTCTATCCCGGAAATTCCTTCTGAGGAAACAGTCTGAAAAATGTAGAACTACAAGCACAAAGATTTTCATTGCCAGGAGAGTCATTATAATAAAAAGATCTAGAAACAACTCAGTGTCTAATATCAGATTATGTAATTACAGAAGGGAAAAACCAGAGAATGCAAAATCAGATCTGTATTATGGTTATGTTTTAATCTGTGCGTATAAACAAGGAATGAGTGACATGAACAAATCTTAAAGGACTGCTAGAACCTGAGGTAACAATTGTATTGGGGGTAATTTTTGCTTTGCTTTGGTTTCCCGTTATTATTGTGACATTGTTTGTATGATAAGTAATTCTTCCTTTAAAAAAAAAAAAATCATTCCCATTTCCATAGCCTTTACCTTATCTAGGACCTCTTCACTCCTCAGCTAGATCAGGTGCTTACTCCCTAATATATTTTCCCACATTGTATTTCTCTCCCTGCCAATCTAGGTAACAATAACACCCATCATTTACTGGGTGCTTTCTCCTTTGTCCTAGGCACTCTATACAAAACCTTTAAATACAT
Organism: Mustela nigripes; assembly: GCF_022355385.1. Classification (NCBI taxonomy): domain Eukaryota; kingdom Metazoa; phylum Chordata; class Mammalia; order Carnivora; family Mustelidae; genus Mustela; species Mustela nigripes. Next base: position 82,546,655 of record NC_081559.1, on the reverse strand, counting down.
CTTTGTCTTATGTAAAATCCTCACAAGTGCCACATGAGGAAGGTGTAAAGAGTAACCTCATCATTCAGATGAGGAAGGTGAGGCTTAAATATCCTGCCTAAAGTTTGGAAGTCTCTTGGGCTCTAGGATCTCAAGTAGAAACTATATTTATTTATCCAGCCTCAGGTTTAATGTAGACTTTTAGCTTATAAAAAATTGTTAGTTTTAACTAACAGTACGCATAAAGGGGTTTATCTTTTTATTTCTATAAAGACGAAATAGAGGCCTAATGCTACGAGGCCCACTTCAGGGATCTAAGGGCAAGAGAGTTTCCCAAAGGATTATCTTGATCCCTTTAATTCACAATCTCTAGAGTCTTACTTAATTATTTAGTTGAGAATCTGTTTGGTCCAACGGAGAGGAAAATGGCAGATAATTTTGAACACACTACTGAATTTAGAGTAGGTATCTAATAAATATTCCCTGGTAGAATTAATGACTCCAAAGACTTGCTCGGAGCCCAGGCAGTATTATGAAGTCAGTTTTCAAAGCCCACAGCTCACCTCTCTTCACCAATTCTATTTCGATACCTCAACCCTTGCTAATGCACATTATCCACACACTCTGTCCTCAAACCATAAGAAAATACTATAAAGAAAGGATACAGTAGACTTATAAGTGCTCATGTGTGACTTTTTAAGATTATTATCACTTGGGGTGCCTGGGTGGCTCAGTGGGTTAAAGCTTCTGCCTTTGGCTCAGGTCATGATCCCAGGGTCCTGGAATCAAGTCCCGCGTCGGGCTCTCTGCTTGGCAGGGCGCCTGCTTCCTCCTCTCTTTCTCTCTGCCTGCCTCTCTGCCTACTTGTGATCTCTCTCTCTCTCTCTGTCAAATAAATAAAACCTAAAAAAATAAAAAAGATTATTATCACTTGAGTTTCGAGTCAAAGAAACAAATTTCTAATTGTGAAACATTAGTTTCCCAGTTATCAGCCACTGAAGAAAGAAATAGCTAGAAAGAGCCGTCAATAAAGCCATTAAATTATAATTGAAAGTATCCTACTTTGTTAATAAGGGGCATAACAAGTTTACCTATTACCAGATACAAGCATTAAATCTCTTTCCTCAAACCATAAATAAATATAATCTCCAACTATACTTGGGTATTTAAATATAAATTGCTGTGTACTTAAAAAAAAATCTTTGTGTTGCACATTAGTTCTTAAATTTGAAAAAATTTAGTGCACCAGGAAGCTTTTCTATTACACTGTATGGATAAAGCTAATAGAAAAATAAAAACTTTCCTGATTACATAATATCTACGAAGGATAATTATATCTATGCAAACAGTGTGATGCATCAACTCAAAACAGCAGTAAGATATAAAAAAGGACATTCGCCAAAGTCCTTAAGGTCTGTAGATTGATTGAACTTGACATCTGTCCAACTTAATAGGACTGATCTTAAGGAATTCAACTCTTCTTTCCTTATCCATTGTTGCTCCAGTTGGACCTTGTTAACGGCTTTATTAGTGTCAGACTAGATAAGAGGGATTGGCCTTTCCACCTTCATCCAGTGTTTCCTGGTGTGTAGATTCAGGTGACGAAAAAGACCAAGCGCTTTTAGAAATTGCTTTCTCTGAAGAAACATTTTTGTGAAACCATTTTTGGATCTTAATTGGAAATACTGATTTTATTTAACCAAGAGGGTAGCCAACTATGTGAAATAAAATATATTTCCTGATAAAAGAGGTTCGCCTGTCCAGAATGACATTCACATTTCGGGGGGAGGAAGGACTCAGTCAAAGATTCCAGGTGTGTTGCTGTTATCTTGAGACAACAGTCTGCTTGACAGGATGGTCAGTAATTGACCATCATGTTATACTAGTAGAACAATCCATACCAATGGATTGAGCCAGCTGTCTTCCCAGGGGGTCAGAACATGAAGCAGACATCCCAATTACCACAGTCAGCTAAAACCACACATACGGGGGCTTTTTCCATTGGCTTCTTGGCTATAAGAGATATGGGGAAGCACACAAAGTGTCTGAGCCGATGTTAGATCTACAACGTCAACATCCAAGGAGTATGAGGCCCCACATTTAGCAGGGCATTAGTCTAGTGTCCTGGAGCCCATGCTGGATCTCCTCCTTTTGTCTCTGCAAAACCTTGACTTTGGAAGTAAATCCTGGAATAATGTCCAGGGCTAACTTAAAAACTGAAATTTGAGAAACTTTGCTAGAAATTCTCTCCTTGTTAAACTTACTAGCAATTTCCATTAGTGTTCTCACTTTCTCCACCCTGCCCCCTTCACAGAGACTTTGACCTACATGTAAATTATATGGAAGTCAGAGTAATAGATAATCATATGTTAATCTTAAAAGATAAAATAAGAACCCTAGCTTCTCACATAAAATCCCACCTATGTTCAAACATTTCCATACAGTAATCCTGAAGAAAGTTAAATGTGACAATATAAAATGTTTCTTAAATCCTTACAACCATGGAAATCTAATAAGTAATCTTAATTTCTTTGTTTACAAACAAAGGCATATGGTGAACCTGTTCTCACAGCTCCACTGGGATCTTTTTTTTTTTCTCCCTCCAGCCTCTCCTTAGAGTCTGGAACTGTTGTTCTTCCACCTGGTTCTACTTACCTATCCTTCAAAATGCCCTTCCTCCAGGAAGCCCTCCATGATCTATTTGCTTTTAGGCTTCTGTGCATTACCACTTTGCATAGCCTTATGATAGTACACATCATGTTGATGGTGATAATATGGCAAAATTTTTTGCCCACCTACCAAATTATAACTGAAAAAAACTATTACGAGGACTCATTGCGATGTCTGGCTCATACTAAGGACTCAATAAGTTGTTTTTTTTTTTTTTTTAAGATTTTAAGATTTTGACAGACAGAGATGACAAGTAGGCAGACAGGCAGGCAGAGAGAGAGGAGGAAGCAGGCTCCCTGCTGAGCAGAGAGCCCAATGTGGGGCTTGATCACACAACCCTGGGATCACGACAGGAGCCGAAGGCAGAGGCTTTAACCCACTGAGCCACTCAGGCGCCCCAGGACTCAATAAGTCTTAAATGAACGAATCCTAACTCTCTTGTCTATAACATCCTTCCCATCTTCTTTTATCCAGTTATTGAAAATCTTATTTCATAGACAGGCAGGTATGAACATACTAAAAAACCCAGAAATGTTAAAACAATGCAAGCATGAATAGAGTTCTAAAATTGGATTATAATGATGCTTGCACAGCTTTGTAAATTGACTAAATGATATTGAATTGCACTGGGAAATTTTAATGTGCAAATTTTACCCCATTACAGCTATTTTTTTTAAATGAAGAGAAAATAAAGTGTTTACATTACAGAATGGTCCGAAGTGAGAACATTTCAGAAGTAGAAAATAGTGAGACATGGAAAGTGAAAGAAGTAATTATGGAACTTACTTATTGAGTTTTTTTGTTTGTTGGTGAAATTGCTTTTCACCAGGACATGATGTTGCTAGGAACTTTGCATTAAAAATATTTAACGAGAGTGTCAGAGGTCACATGCTAAAACTGGCCTATTTCCAAATTGGCAGAAGGGACCCACCCAGTTTCAAAGTTTGGTACATACATGGTTTGAAAAACAACAACTTTTTTGTTTTATTGGATTAATGAATTGAGTTCAAACTAACTTAACTCTAGAAAATGTATTGATAAGTAAATTTAAAAACAGTAAATTTTTATAATGGAACCTTATCAACATAATATCTGTAGTTCGCTATTTCTAAGCAAATAATGTGTTATCTGGTTTTAATCAGCTTTATCGCCTCCTAATTTCCATTAAAATTTTCTTTGGGGTGTGCCAGGTCTTGTCTGCTGAGTTGCAGATGAAGGGATTTCTTCATACAGTCTCTAACATCTCAATTACATAAAAGTAGCCCAGTTTTCTTTTTGAGTTCTTAACTGCCTTATGTTGAGAAAGGGTCCATTTTAAATAGATCCCCATTTATAAATAATAGTAGATGCTTTTATCTGTCCATCAAAATCATGTTGAAAATTCCTTTTCAATCTCATTTTTATAACATCTCCACCTTTTCCAATAGAATTTATTATTAGGAAGAGAAATCACACCACAACAATAACCTCAGACCTCTTTTCATTGTAGAGATAGCCTGAGGTATAAATTCAGCATGCAAATAATTCTTTTCATTATCTGCCTGTTAAAACATAGAATAAAAGTTAAAAACAATGAATTCCTGTTGGAAACATGAAAGTTAAATACACTCTTTGACAGACATTTAATAAAATCAGATATGAAGAACAGGAAGGCTAAGTTGTTATAAACATCACTTGGCATGTCTTACAGTTCTTGGTGGTCTAAGATCACCGCTTTAAATTTCAAAGGATTTGAATAAAGACAGCTTCACAGTTGCTCTGGAGTCTTCAGATCTGAAAGAATCCTTTTACAGATTAAAATGGGCCGATTTGATATTTATTACAGAGCCGTCACGGTCTTGCAAAAAATCAGTGATTTATATTTGTAACCCTATTTCCAATAAGAGTATCTTTTTTATTGGGGGGCAGGGGGGGATGACATGGGACACGTAGATCATTCACAGCTGTCTTTGTCAAACTGTTGTTTTTTATTTGTGACCATTACTAGATTCAACAATATACTAGCATTTCCATACTTGTTCTTAGTAGGTTTTCTTGTTATTGTTGTTCTGATGGAAAGCATGCATTGCATTCTTTCTAAATTATGTGTCACTTTGTTGTGATTGTTATTTCTGGCAATTTAATAGTCTGTGAACAGGAAAGCTTTGAAATGACTGTCCTCTGTCCTTTGGCATAAACCAATTACGAGGATTTAAACTTATCTGACAAAAGCTGTAGTGACAGATTTGAGAACAAAGTGGTTTTAAATTGTCATTTTTGAATATTTAACCTTTCCTGTTTTCTGTAACTAGATGTTTTCAAGAACAGTATGTAATCATGAAAACATCGATTTCCTTATTTCCTTAATAAAAAGTACGTCTTTCAGACTTTCTTATACTCTTTCACAATGAGCTGTAGCTTCGATTCATTTAAATTAACTACTTCCAATTATTACAATAATGATGTGTATGAAAATTTCAGAACCAAGATTGTTTCCTAAAAACAGAATTTCATTCTGGAAGAAACATATGCAATCATTTTTCAAGTTTTCTTTAAGGAAAAATATTTAAAAGTAGAAATAATTTTCCTGTACTTAAAATTATATCTGAGAGATAGGCAAACCATTAGAAAGTGATGCTCCCAGGTTTCCCTGCAAAAGTGTTTTGTTCTGGGAGGCGGATTGTTATTCGTGATGTACCTACAGAGGAATTCTTCTGGCCCTAGCTTACTAGGCATGCTGTCAGGTGAAGCAGCTCCTGGGCAACTTGACACAGTAACAAAAGTAGCCAAATTCCTTCCCAACCACATATTGTACAAAAGTTGACATCACTTTCCCAAGTCATGAAACTGTTGAAATACTAAAAGATATGTCTGGCTAATAGGATATGAAGTAAAATAATGAAAAGCACTTTTCTTTGGTTATTCTCAAACAGGTCATAAATATTTACATCCTATTATAAAACACCTTAATAGCTTGGTGAGATTGAATGCAATAGTGCTTAATGCAATATAACTCCAAACGCTTTACAACTCCACTGGACTTTATAACTACACCTTACAGGGTTTGCCATGCCGGGAAATCTGTGAGTTGACTGGTTAACGCTCTTTGTTTAAAAAACATGTAAAAGAAACACTATGTTCACTATATGGACAGTATTTATTAAAATAACATCTATATTTTATATACAGTTTCATCTAGAAGGCCATGTGAGTCCTCAAGGAATCAGACAAAGCACTAGGCTTATTTCCACCACACATCTCATAGAAGGAAAAACCATGTGCTTAAAGCAAAGCACCTTGAGTCTCAAGAACCTTACTTTCAAACAGTGCCTTAAGGTTCGTCAAATATTTTCTTGTTATTTTCCTACTTGATCATTGAAACAAGCTGCTAATGTTAGTAAAAGGAGAAGGGGAGAAACAGGTGCAGGATCTTATTGAGATCCTACTATGTACCAAACAGCATAGGAATATAAAAAAATATCTACTCATTGGTTGCATCCTGAAAATCACATGGGCTACATGTTTTTATTGACATTTTATAGATGAGGCTTGGAATTATTAATTATCTCAGCCATTATCATATGATTAATAATTCACTCCCAAATCTTCTTCCAAAAAGAAAGTGTTCTTTCCTCTTTTCAATTAATTGTCAATATTGATTCTTGAACAATTCTGAGGTTGTCTTCCTAATATTTTGTTGTTGTTTTTTTTTAAAGATTTCATTTATTCACTTGACAGAGAGAGATCACAAGTAGGCAGAGAGGCAGGCAGAGAGAGAGAGAGAGAGAGGAGGAAGCAGGCTCTCCGCTGAGCAGAGAGCCCGATGTGGGACTCAATCCCAGGACCCTGAGACCATGACCAGGGCCGAAGGCAGAGGCCCAACCCACTGAGCCACCCAGGCGCCCCCCTAATATTTTGTTTTTAAATGTCTCTTCTTCATTAAGGAGAGTGCTTGTCGTAATGCACACTGGCAGTAATATATAAGTGAGCAATCCCTAAATTCTACTCCTGAAACCAATGATAACACTGTATGTTAACTAAGTTGAGGTTGTTTTTTTTTTTAAAGATTTTATTTATTTATTTGAGAGACAGAGATCACAAGTAGGCAGAGAGGCAGGCAGGAGAGAGGGGGGAAGTAGGCTCCCTGCTGAGCAGAGAGCCCAGTGTGGGGCTCTATCCCAGGACCCTGGTATCATGACCTGAGCCGAAGGCAGAGGCTTTAACCCACTGAGCCACCCACAGGTCCCCTAAATTGAGTTTAAATAAAATCTTGGAAGAAAAAAGAAAAAAGTGCCTTCTCTAATGAAATGTGAAGATTCTTAAATATCCCCTTAGTGGCTGCTCTTTGAAGTGTCCTTTCTTGGCAAAAAAAGACATTGGGAAGCCCATATTAGTCTTTCATACTTCTTTTTCATTTCACAGCCCATGAAATACAGAACTCTGAGAAGGAGTATATTCTGATTTTCCTCTCACAATGATCTGGTGCAGGTCTGTCAAGTATGATCATAGACTAGAGTCCTCTACAAATAGGATAGGGAAGAGGGAATCAAATTCTCTTTGTTCATAAGTAACATATGAATGTTTCACAAGTGGATCAGCAAAGGGAAACTCTCTTTATCTTTTGACCCATTTACTACTGGCCCAGTTACTTACTATTTGTATTTGAGAGGAGGACGTGGATACCACATCAAGGAGTTGTTAAAATTCCCTTCTTCCCTTTTTGTCTCTTGGTCCAATGGAGCTCAAATTATGTTCCTTAGACCCCAAGAGTTTTTGTTGAGATAATTTCAGAGCCTTATGAGGCAATTGTAACAGACAAAATTAGAGTGTACTTCAGTCATTTCAGCAATATTTTTAACTCCTTTACATATGGAGGTTTTGTATTATAATACCTTTTAAGAAAGAGCTTTGTACTATTTAAGCACATACATATATGAATAGATATGTGAATAGATAAGCAACCAGCCTTAGCCTGAGTATATCAGTCTGAGGTCCTCACAGGCTGAAAGATCTACAAACCTGTAATAAAGTTTGGGAAACTTTTTTTAACATTACAAAAACACTAACAGTCAATTTTGGCATAATGAGTTAACTTTTTTAAAAAAGGATACTTGTGAATAAATGCTTGGTTAACTATTCTGCTTTAGAGAAAGAAAACATATGATTTACATCTCAGGGTGTTCAGAACATCAATTACATAGGTCTTTGATGGCCAAAAAGAATAAAGGCATTAATTAACACTTTAAATAGAGAAGTCAGTTTGAAAGACCAAATGATTTAAAACATGAAATCTGTAATGAAAGACCATTAAAAAGTCAGATGATTTTCCCCATTAGGCTCTCTTCTTTCTCTATTAAGTTAACTTCTGAGGTGCCTGGGTGGCTCAGTTGGTTAAAGCCTCTGCCTTCAGCTCAGGTCATGATCTCAGGGTCCTGGGATTGAGCCCCGCTTTGGGAATCTTTGTTCAGCAGGGAACATGCTTCCCCCCTCTGCCTACTTGTGATCTCTCTCTCTCTCTCTGTCAAATAAATAAATAAAACATTTTTTAAAAAGTTTTTTTCTGCTTTCTCTCTTCATCCTCACTAAACTCCAGATGTTACTCAAAGCTTGCTGTAGTGTTAGATGTGAAAACCAGCATCCAAAGTATTCCAAATGGATCTATCCCAGAGGTAACTTTTGGCAGAGCCAGGAATCTTCAGCCTTGTCCTGAACACTTGTCCAATGACTTGTAGAATCCCCCTGCTTCTGGAGAAGTAATCAAACATCCAACAGTACTATTTAGCTGTGAAATGGGGTTAAAGGTTAACATTAATGAATTCATATGACCAGTGCCAACAGTAACTATAAATACTTGACAGAAATTTTATATGAGTATCACAAGCCATAGTATTCTTCAATACTGTTGACGTAATTACTTTCGGACTCCAGAGGATCCACTATCAGGTTTTCTCCTCCTCTGCCAACAAAAGAAAAAGCTTTTCCACTGTAAGTCAAGTAAATGCCATGCAAGAGCTTGCTCTCTGAATTTAACTTCTCTATGTGATACTCATGATTTGAGAGGCTTAAAAACATTTTTAAAGTGTTTTCCTTTTAGAGAAGAAGGAAACTCACATATTTTGATTTCCTAATATGTGTCAACCTGATTTCATTTTCATGAATCCCAGTGTACTAGGAGATTCTTAAGGTTTTAATTTAAGGATGTTTTTCTGTTATGGTTACTGTCATGGTTGTTTTAGCACATTTGACCAGTCGTGCTGTTCTGAAGCAGCCGGTGACTGAGGAAGACTTTGGGTTGCTGAAAGAATTGAAGTAGCTGTCACCGCGATTTCCTCTGTGAGGACCCTTACCTCTTCAACTAGAATGGGACTTCTTCATATACCATCTCATCAATCATGCGACAACATAAGTTTCCAAAGTCCTCTTTGCTGAGAGGTTGGTCAAGGCCAATCGCTGAGGGTTACATGGAGCTAGAGCAGGGTCTCGGAGAATTAAGAACACATCCAGAACCAAGAAGTGAGCAGACCAGAATGCTAGAAGAGGAAATACAGATGAGTCACCCAACCAAGTAGTATCTCCTGGCAGAAATCAGGAAAGAGGACAGTGGGCCAGGATGATGACAACAGTGAAGCTGGCCCTTTTGACTTCAGGGACACAGTGAAATGCAGAGCAAAAGGAACATAATTAAAACTTAAATAGACCCTCCACCCAGTCCCCAGTGCTCACTTCCCTACCTTGGCCCTTATGTCATCCTTTACTCTTTCCCTTTTGAGAGTAGGATATTGAAAACTAAGATTGATTTGCCTGGACATGGCTCTGGGTCACAAGCAGAAAATGCCAAACCATTGCATAACTTTTCTCTAAGGATCAAAGATAAGGGTCTCTGCTACATTAACCTCTTGTTAATATTTTTCAGCAAAAAGTTCAATGGTTTATTTTTTAAGGTCATGAAATACGGAGAAACTCTTGCCTACTTTCTGTTGTTACCATATGGCCTGATATTACTATTTGCATTTTATACTTCAAAATGTGGTCAGCTCTGAAAGAGACATATCAGGAAGCTATGGGATGAGGCAGTTAGAAGGTCCTGGGGAAAATTTGTATAACGCAAGCACCAGCCTCTTCCTCTCTGCCTTCCAAGTTGTGCCTCTGGTAACCTCTGGAAAGGAATTCCAGAGCATTGACTGGCCTTATTAGCTCTCCAGCTTGGATGGCTGCACATATTCCCAGTTTCCTGGTTTGTTTTCTCATCTTGTAAATTTCACAGCTTCAAGTATTTGTTGAGTGTCCATGGCTTTCACCTCTATTCTATCAGCTTCATTGTAAACCAGTTCTACCAAGAGTAAAGTTGATCTGGAAAAATGATTCTGGGTTTCACATGTTGGAGAAGCCACATTATTTAAACAACAAGGGATAGACCCATAGGTAGAGCAGCTAGTTGAACCTCCATTATTACAAATGTCAAAAAGGAAGTGTCAAGAAACTGAGTGACTTGGCCAAGTGAACAACTACCAAGGAGAAAGATTTTGGTCTAGAAGCCAGATTTCCTAAAAAGTAATGCAGTCCTCTACCCATGTCATCTTCCATCCATTATAGGACACATCTTTACATTCACTTCACAGAATAAATTTGTAAAATACAGTGCTTTCACATAGACTAGTAAAACAGAGTAGAGAGAGTAGAAGCCACACAATGAAATTTGGGGAGATATTTAAACCTTTATAGAGACCAGATACCTCTGCTTCGTCCACTGCAATAGCATAACATAATCCTATGAACTCTCTGAAAAACAAAGAATCTCTTGTCTGCTTTTTAGCAAGAAAGGATCACAATGGGCCTGAAAGCACTGGACTCTTTCTCCAGTGCCAGGGTCAGGCTTCCCTGTGAATCAGCTTAAACCCAACACTAATTCTTGGGGCAAAGTTTTAGAGTGTTACCTCTCAGTTCAGAGGTGTTGCTCTCAACTCAAAAACTGAGATAAAAATATTTCTCCTAGTGTAAGTTGCTTAGAATATCTCTCTCCCATCCCAGAGATGCCAAGATGAGAGAAACCTATAACCAAGAATAAGCTATACAATGGGCATCTGAGGCATCTGGTTTTCCCAGCCCCAGGCATAGATTAAATTTTTATAGGTCACTAGTAGCAAGATGATGACTATAAATGTCTAACCTCAAGCTATAGGAACGTGAATCTTTCAACATTTAATCTACTTCATTATTCTCCTTGGGAGGATAAGATAACTTGGCTTGGAGGAATTCTTATTATTTTTTCAGGAAATGTAGGCAACCCATGATCAATACCATAAAAACAAAAGCCATTGAGAAACAATAATTAATGAAGGAAGAAAACAAGGTTTTGGCCTAGCACCAAGAATGTAACAAAAAAGCTAAGAAAATTTTATTTATCCTAAAAAAAAAGTAGACAATTCTTAAGGCTTTCTACACTACTTAGCTACTTCTCCCTTCTTGATAGCTCCCCATATTTCAGTGTGTTATTCCTGCAAATATCATTACTTTACTGCTATGACTATAACGATTCTCAAATAATGCCCGTTGACTGTTAAACCATGACTATGGCCTAATTCTTAACTGATTGACAGCCAAAGAAAGGTCACTGGTTACAAAAATACTCAAAAATCCTGGAAAAATTACTTGATGGGCACTGCATCTTTTGGTGGCTTACATTTACAGTTGTTTCTTTTTTTAAAAAAATTCAAAGGCCATGAATGCAGATAGATTTCAGTTGTCCTTGTGTTTCTTGCCTGAAAGGACCCTTTAAGTGTTCTTGAAATGGTTAGATGAGTAGCAGAAACAATTGCATCTTTCAACCCTGGTCATAATGGTTCTAAGATTTTGATGAGTAAAAAGAATTGGACAGATTTTAAGTCAATAGTGGCTCTCCAATTTCTAAGTTCTTCCAGAGTACAAACTATGTTGCTTGTACTCTTCTGGCATGGTTTTGCTCATTTGCAGGAAAACCATATTTTGCACCACATCCTCACATATTGATATGTTGAGGAAATAAACAGCAAACATCACTTCCCATCCATCTGCTAAGCTTGTTAGAAAGATGAACACCCAGTGTTCAGATGTTTTGCACTCAGGTTTGAAATTCCACACTCAGCATAATTTTCTTTTACTTTTCAAGACATATTTTAATCTAATAAGAGGATATTCTGGTCCTTTGTTGAAAACAAGAGATATCAATAAATTAGAAAGGCCAGCCATATTGGACATGGTCAAGATACACTTACAACTTGGTTTCTATTGAGACTCTAGACACATAAGCAACAATTTTAACAAAAGACAATTTTTTTCCATTTTTTTGATGAGCAAGTATAAACATTACTGCTTATATTGTGATAACATAAAGCGAAGTACCAGCTAAAATACTAAAATGAGAATAAAGCACGTAATCTATTATTTCTAACAAACTGTTTTTAGAAGATCTTTACACTCATGCATTTATACTCAGAATTACACAAGTTATTCTGGGGTTGCAAATATTTTTAAAGTGTGAAGCAAAGCAATAAGTCAAAGGAACAAGCAAAAACCTTGCAGTCACAGTGCCCAGCAGAAACTGAGCCAAATGCTCTTGTATAAAGAGCAAGAAGAACAGAAATTACATGCAGTCTCGGGTTATCCCTTCAGATATTTTTGCTTCCTTTTTTATTTGGAATTCCAACTCTTCAGGGGAAGTTTGCCCTTCTCTCCTGCTTTTGATTTACTTCTCACACCACAGAAGATGGAATTGGCGATCTTGAATTATGTCAGTGGGAGAGAAAACAGCAACGAAGCAGATGCACAACTGAGAATTTCTAAATTATACCTAACACAACCTCTTGCGGTCCTGTGCAACCTAATATTTTTATATCAGTGTTGGTTTTCTTCATGTGGCTATAAAATGAATATATTTTAGATCTTTTACTTTTTCATAATGACACGAAGAGCCTCAGTTGAATGAGTACAGGCTCATCTACGATTTCATAAAATTTAATGTATCAAACTTTGTCATAGGGCAACAGTTCCTGGAAACACCAAAATGATCTTGTAGGGACCATAGAGAGGGTCTAATGAAGAAGCAAAGAACAAGAAAATGCAGAGTTCTGAATAGGAAGGGATTCCAAAAGATGCCTATAGTCCAGTGCTTCTCAGGCTGTAATGTGTACTCAGATCATGTAGAATTTTTTTTTTATAATGCAGATTCTGATTCAGTAGATCTGGGGTGGAGGCATAATTCTGCACTCTAGCTCCTGCACAATGCTGACACTACAACTCTATGTATCCCATCTTCAGTGGCAAAAGTCTAGTCGCCCATCCCCCAGGAACCAAGAAATTCAAACCAGAAAGCCATTCAACAGCAATTATTTATTGAATAATTGCTATGGATTAGACCTCATAAACATTGCAAGGAAACAGAGGAAGTGCAAGACAGATAATCAGGTGAGTTTTGCACAAAAAGAGTAAACTATTATAAATAAGCACATATTTATTATGGACTTACTTTGTGTAAGGCAATGTTGTATGAGAAATAAAGAAATAGTCTCTAGGAGTGCCTGGGTGGCTCAGAAGTGGGGGCCGTCCCAGCTCAGCAGGGAGTCGCCTTCTCCCACTCCCTCTGCCTCTACCCCTGCTTGTGCTTATATAAACCAATTAATAACAAAATCAAAGAAACACTTTGGTGTCTCTCACTTAAACGAATAAATAAAATCTTAAAAAAAAAAAAAAAGAATTATTTTCTACTCTCAAATGGCTTCAGTCCAGTACTCTAGCTCATCAGTTCTCATCTTTCTTCAAATATAGTACATACACCTCTTTAGGGAGAATCCCTTTTATCCCACGTACTGGACTGGCTACCCTCTGCCTATTCCTTGATCTTATTCTACCAGTTATCCCTCACTTTCCTGTATTGTTCAAATGTCCTACTGGCATCCTTGCCTTATGGCTAGTCACTCTCCCTAGTGTAATCTTATCTACCCTCTGCTGCCATGACTTTTAGGCCAGGTGTACCCAGTTCTCCATCCAAGGCAGTGACTTCTTCCCCAAGATTAAGTCCTTATTTGTACTTGCCCATTGGACATCTCCTGGCATGTACAACTGAACTGAATTTATTATCATATCTCCAGAAGGTTCTTCTCTCTCTTTCTCTTTTTTTTTTCCTGTTTCCCAGAATCTAGCCTTTCTTCTGCATCTCACAGCTACAGTTTAGTCTCATAACTGGCCTCCCTGCCACCTGTCTCTCTCTACTGTGTCCATAATCCATATATGTGCCAAAATTCTCTTCCCATGAAATAAATCTGAATATGTCAGTACTTTTCTTATACATTTCAGCACTCTGAAAGCTAAATGTACAAACTGGTTAGCTCCGCATAGCAGATAAGGACCCTGACAAGCTGGCCCCCAGCTATCACTTTAATCTTCTTTCCCACCCTCCAAACCACATGCACACAACATATGCTTAAGCTCTACCACTCAGTTCACCAGTCACCAACAACATCCGCCCTCTTTTAACTCTGCCTCTGCACATCTTGCTCCCTCTCCTCGAAATATCCTTCCTCATTCTCTGCCTGGAAATTTTCAATCCATTCTTTAAGGTCCAGCCTAGTCTTCATGAAGCCTTTTCTGTTGGAGTTAGATATTTCTTTTCTTCTAATAGCCTGCGGCAATCACACCATACTTCACTGAAGACACATACCAGATCAGAGAGTGCTACTAGACTCTGTTTCTCCACTAACACAGAACTCATTGAGATCAGACACAATGTCTTAACTCTTCTTGTTACCAGTGCCAGGCAGAGTGCCTGGATTAAAGCAAACATTCAGTAAATATTTATTGAATGACTAAACGGATGGAAAACAGAAATTAACAATGCAAAACTGCAGATGATAAGTGACTGGTACACCTTAAAGGGGTTATAATCACCCCAAGGAAGGAGCATCTGCTGTGTATAATTAATTCCTAAAATGCAAATTGGACTGAAAAATCTCAGAGAAACTTGGACTGGATCTTTGAGGCCCTTTATGCAGAATTGTTTGACTGAAACCATCAGAGAGAACTAATGTAACAAATAGATTTGTAGATTTAATTTACGGTGGTTTTTCTGTTGGAATTCTAGGACCTGGTCACAGCCATTCTCTTTGTCAATCATCCTGGAAAGATACAACCTGAGACCAGAAATAAGGCCTGAGGAGGTAAACCTTAGTCTGGAAAGAAGGAGAAGCACTTCGGTCTCTTGGGGATACCTTCAAGGTAGTATGACCTTCAGAATAACATTCAAGGACAGCCTCATGCAGGGAAAGGAAATGTGAGTTGGACCATGAAGGATGTACCCTCAATACATAAGGGTAGATGGCACTACCTACCTGCAAAGAAGCCATAAGAGGAGGGAAGATAGGCAATTATATGTTGTATGTAATAAGGTGACCATCCTGATTAGGGTGGATAGTATTTTTTTTTCTAAAGATTTTATTTATTTGACAGAGAAAGACCACAAGCAAGCAGAGAGGCAGGCAGAGAGAGAGGGGGAGGAAGCAGGCTCCCTGCCGAGCAGAGACCCCGATGCGGGACTCGATCCCAGGACCCTGAGATCATGACCTGAGCCGAAGGCAGAGGCTTTAACCCACTGAGCCACCCAGGTGCCCCCAAGGGTGGATAGTATTTTTTAAAGAGAAATAAGAGGTAAAGTTGAATAAACGACACAAGTAAGGAGGCGATAGGTATCACACGTCAGAGGAAACCGGCTTGCCTGTGGTAGGCTATAGGACTGGGGGTGGCATGCCACACCCTCCTGTGGTACCAAATCACATTTATTATCAGGAGTTGTTGCTAGTTTCTTAACATCATTCCTGCAACAGTACACGTTCATTCTTTCTGGCTCTGCCTTTATGAACCTGCAGTCATAAACTCTCTGTAATCAACTTCATAATAATGGAAACTCATTTAAAGTTGTCTTCACTTTCCTTTCTCAAAACTTGTCACCACATATACAGTATCTCTTCATCTGGCCTTCTGTCCTCCATTCTTTCTATAGTTTGTTCCTACTCCCAAAACACAGAAGCCCTATAAAGATTTGAGCAGAGCTGAGGAATGTTGACTCAGAGGCTGAATTTCCAGCCATTTGGTTGACTAAAGTACTGGTGGCAAAGACTAGCACACCAACGGATCCCCCTCCAAACCCCACTTTCACCTCAGGGCCTAGAAAGTTATCTTGGTCCTGAAAATCTCCACCCCAGTCACTACTGGACTAAAGCTCTGCATACAGCTTCCAGACTGCTAATGATACCAGAGAAGACAAAGAGATTAAGCCATCATCAATTATTCCTGCATTCCTGATCACTCATGTTTTGGGTTAGATGCAGCAGAAACAGCCCCATAGAAGCATGGCATATGAAAAGTCAACTTTTAGGCATAAATAATTATCACATTGTACAAAAGGCTGTCCAGATGTACTTAAAAGTGTACCCTTGGATCATTCGCTTTCTTAAAACAACAGCAACAGCAACAATACTTGGTTACGTAGATGCTGGAAAACTGCCATTTCAAAACAAGGCAATTTTCTTTCAAAGTAGAAGGACTGAATTCACTTTTAGGATAGGGTTGTTCCTTTGATTTGGGATAATTGCTTCTGGTGGCCCCTTCAGTGACATGAATATAAAGGAAGTCCCCACCCATCATTGTCCTTGGGGAAAACTGTGAAGTAAATCGAGTGCAGGTGTTTTCAACTGAGAAAATAAGTATTCTGTTGGTAATATAAACCATGGAGTACAGGGTTATAGCCAGATTCTTCAAACTTGTTTCTTTCAGGGCATGTTTCTTTTACTGTACTGTTTGATGCAGACAACCTGCCACTTGTTTTTGTGAAGATGTGAGTGTGCACACGTATGTGTGAGTGACTGTGTGTGTGTGTGTGTTTTCTTGACTACTCAAAGGGGACAACTTGGACAGACTGAGAGAAATCTCACACCAGCCCGGTCTTGACCTCATGATGGATGAGAGACCGTGACAAGAATTGGACTGGGAAATCTCAGAGAAACTTGGACTGGATCTTTGAGGCCCTTTATTAAGAATTGTTTGACTGCAACCAGCAGAAAAAACTAATGTAACACATAGATTTGTAGATTTAATTTACAGTTGTTTTTCTGTTGGAATTCCAGGACCCAGTCACAGCCATTCTCTTTGTCAATCATCCTGGGAAGATACAACCTGAGACCAGAAATAAGGCCTGAGGAGGTGAACCTTAGTCTGGAAAGAAGGAGAAGCACTTCGGTCTCTTGAGGATACCTTCAGATGTGAACTCCAAAGCCTAGAGAGCTCTGAGCATTCCAACAGGTATGAGTGGTGAGAGGCAGGGTGGGTGGGCAGTAAAGCTGGGAAGGGGATTTTGAGGATAGTCCTGGTCTGTGGACATTGAGGACAATCCCATGTAGTCACAGCTATATGCTAACCTCTAGAACGTATTTCCCTCTCATTGTTCCATGGCTTTAGTAAAGCCTTCTGAAATTTTCTACCTTATTCTCAGCTATCCTTGGGGATTTTGAAGAATGCTCCTAGAACATGCTGAGGAAAGGAACAGCACCTCCTCTCCCCTGCCCAGGGCCATGGTTCTGGTCAGCAATGTCACCAGGAAAGGCCAGTTACCCAGCACTGTAACAGTACCTGCCTGTATACAGTGGATTGACAGGGAAGTCAGAAAGGAAGAAAGTACTGGGAGGCTTTTTATAAACACCTGGAGAGCATTTGAGGAGCCTAAGTTCCTGCATGGGTGGGACAAAGTTATTATGATTTGCATATGTATAAAATAGGATCTAGGTCTAGACACGCAGGCCAATGAGGGTGAGGCATACAAGCAAATTAGACAATTTTTGTTATTTTTTCCTCTCTCTAAAACTTATGCCTGCTCATTGCTGAGAAATTAGAAAATAAAATGTTTCAAAAAGAAAATTAAAACAACCCACAGCTCTACCAAGAGATAACCATAGTACTGCTACACAGGTTTATAATCTACTTTCTTGATCAGTCATTTACCTCTGAGTTAAAAGAAATCCAAAGCTGTTTTTCACAAAAATTCTTTACCTCACCCACAGGTTATTCCTTTGATTCACCTCTAAACCAAAGTAATTCTTTTATTTCAGTTTCCATTCTAGTAAGCCTCCTCAGTTTTCTTCCTTCCTTCCTTCCTTTTTTCTTACTTTTTTTTAAAGATTTTATTTATTTATTTATTTGACAGACAGAGATCACAAGTAGGCAGAGAGGCAGGGAGAGAGAGAGGAGGAAGCAGGCTCCCTGGTGAGCAGAGAGCCCAATGTGGGGCTCCATCCCAGGACCCTGGGATCATGACCCAAGCCAAAGGCAGAGGCTTTAACCCACTGAGCCACCCAGGCACCCCAAGCCTCCTCAGTTTTCAAACAAGGGTATCAACCAACCCCACCTCAGCTCTACCTTACACCTAACCAGCAGCATAGAAAGACTGCATTCCAAGTGTCTGTGAAAGAGAGCATGAGCTTGAGGTCATTATCCCCCATCCCTATATTTTCAAAATCTCCACTTTGAGAAAAATTCTTGGCCAAGGATGCTCCGAGGCAACTGTAATCCAGTAATTTCCCTTCATAGTCCAAAATCCACTCTAATGGGCCCACAGAACCCCATGTCTAAACTATATCCTATTTCCTCATTTGACTTGGTGACACTGACATTTTGTCAGGTTATTAAACATTTTTTAAAAACATCACCTTTCCAGGTAGCCATTTGAGAATATCTCATAATTTATTTGAATAGTTACCTTCATTCTATTTTTTCCATCATTATAATGAAAGCAGCAAAGAGCATCTTTGTACACAAATCTTCGGTCAAGACAATTAGAGGGCACCTGGGTGGCTCAGTCAGTTAAGCCTCTGACTCTTAATTGCCTCTCAGATCACGATCTCAGGGTAAGATCTAGCTCCAGGCTGGGTGTGGAGTCTGCTTAAGATTCTCTGTCTCCCTCTGCCACTCCCCTCTTATACTTTCTCTCGTACACAACAACAAAACTAATTTAAAAAAAAAAAATTAGAGAGTAGAACAGAGAAAAGGGCAAGATACTGGCAGCTATAATAAAGGGCCCATGTCACCCAAGGGAGTTATGAAAGGGGAAACCCTCACCAAGAGGCAGAGAAGAACTCTGCTCTCTTCTCAGTTTCATCAAAGGCCAAAATTGCCCTCAGCTTGTGACGTATGAGATACTGACAAACATTGTCACTTAATTCTATAAATTCTCTATTAGTCAGTATAGCCAGGAAATGGTATATCGGTATATCTATTTTGATTAGTAATATATTTTGGTTAATAGAGTACTGGCACCAATGACTAAATTTATAAGAATTAGAATATAATAAAGTTTACTAGCACTAAAGCTAAGATGAACAAAGTTTACATTTTTGTCAGTGATTCTAAGAATTTGTCAGAATCTACCCATTAATTCATTCATTTCCCAAATATTTATTGAAGATCTATAATTATGTAGGGCACTATATTAGGTGTTATTACATCAATGATCCACTGCCTATTTATTCATATTAGTTCATATTTTAATCTGTCTGACTTTACATAATATTTGAGGTGGCCATGTCATGTCAGAGGGTAAAAGTCATAATTTACAGGGAACCAGGCTATTAAAATTATTTAAAAATCAAAGAGACTACTTTATAAAGCTGCCAAATATGTAATCTGAATGGACCTAGTGTTATATTATTTTAAAAATTCATCTTTCCACAAAGCTCTTTAACAGTGTGAAATAGAGCCAACATCTGAGTGAAAATCTGTGGCAGGTTTAATATTCTTAATGATACAGACAGTAAGTATGTAAGAAATATTGCATCTCTTTTCCATAAGACAATTTAATTTCAAGTTCTCTTCCTGCCTGGGGGATGGGAAACACAACTTCAGTCATTTTAAGGGTCCCCAGTGTTGGGACAAATCACAAGGTCTTTCAAAGTTCCAAGGCATTATGAAGTCCCTTGGGGTCCACCTGCCATCTGGGCAGAGTTGTTGGTACTGAGACACCCTCTGTCCCAGCCTACACAGTCTCTCTAGATCCATTGCTCTGTTTCTGAGTACACATGGGCCTGGAAATACAGAGCCGGGCCAGCATGCCAGGCCCACAACCTGTCCCTCTGGAAGCCTCTCACCTTTTTTTCCCTCTGAGACTGTGTTTTTGCCTCAAGATACAGACCAGCAGCAAGATATATGGCCTTTCACGTGCTCCCGGATGTTTACAGAAGCAGTGTCCATGGTAGCCAAGCTATGGAAAGAACCTAGATCCATCCACAGATGAATGGATAAAGAAGATGTGGTGTATATATAATGGAATACTATGCAGCCATCAAAAGAAATGAAATCTTGCCATTTGCAACGACATGGATGGAACTAGAGGGTGTTATGCTAAGCAAAATTAGTCAATCAGAGAAAGACAATTATTATATGATCTCTCTGATACGAGGAATTTGAGAAGCAGGGTTGGGGGGGGTCGTGTGGGGTAGGAAGGAAAAAAATTAAACAAGATGGGACCAGGAAGGAAGACAAACCATAAAGCTCTTAATCTTAGGAAACAAACTGAGGTTTGTAGGAAGGGGGGGTGGGAGGAGGGATAGGGTGGCTGAGTGATGGACCTTGGGGAGGGTATGTGCTATGGTGTGTGCTATGAATTGTGTAAGACCGATGATTCACAGACCTGTATCCCTGAAGTAAATAATATATTATATGCTAATGAAAAAATAATAAAAAAACAAAAATAAAAAAAAGTTATGTCCTTTTTCTCAGGCCCCAGAGATCTGCTCCCCATCTGTCTGTAACCCCAGAAGGTATCCTTTTGGAGCCTCAGATCTCTACCACAAAGCACTCAGTCCTCCTCAGTGGGGTTCACTGGACACATGCTAAGTACAAGCAAAGTTTCAAAGCTATATATGTATCATCTCATTGAATTAATTCACTCTTCTCCTCAACTCTATAAATTAGACCTTATCCCTAACATACAGGTAAGGAAACTGAAGCTCTGTTGGTTCAGGTAACTTGTCTGAGATCATACAGCCAGAAAGCCGGCCCTGCACTAGTCATACCCTATTACTTTCCACCTTATCTTCCGGTACTTTCTAATAACGCTTCTCATTCTTTTAAAAACAGAAAAATTGAGACGCCAAGAGTTTGGATGGTTTATTTCAGGGCACACAATCCCATGTTCTTTTAGTTAAACATTTCTTTTAAAAAAATCATAGGATTTAAGCTCGTAAGCACATAACATTTAGTGAGACATCATCCTAGTAGTGGTAAGAATTTAAATGTAGTCAGACTTGTCAAGAGAATAGGGACTTATCAAAAGGACCAAAATGCATGACTTAAAAAAAAAAAAAAATTGTAACTATTTGGCAAATGTCTCCCTAGTGGTTTCCATGGGCAAAATTCTGCATTCGGTGCTCAGAGAGATAAAAAAGAGACACCACCCCTGTCTTCCCAGGGCTTATCAGCAAGGGGAGACACATAGGTATACAAATAGATGAGGGATGTGAATGAAGCTAGGCAGCAGGAATGCTGAGAGTGGCACAGTGTAGGCTGAGCGTGGACACAGCCAGCTTCAAGTTTCCAAACCAGAGTGGAGGAGCGTGGGTATCAAGGCAAACAGTGTGGGTGACCCCGCCTTTCTCCTCCTCCCAGAGGATGAGAATGCAGGAAGCTCAGCTGTTGCAGAATGTAAACCATATGATTGCCCAGAGTTACTGACTTGCCTCAAGCCATAAAAGAAAAAAAATTTTTTTATGAGTTATTTTTCACTTCTTTTTCTGCCAGGATCAAGTATCAGCATTGTTATATTCAGAAACACACCACTTTTAACACACTCAAGAAGAGCTGGCCCAACCCGGGGAGGCATAAAACAGTTGTCAGAGGCAGGAAGTCTCCCAGACTCCAGCCCCAAGCTACAGCAGAGTAAATTTGAGACATTCAACAGATTTCTAATGCACTGAGATGCCTGAACTAGCCTTCATATTTACTAGTAAAGAGACAAAGAATGTTGTTTGGACAGAGCCAAAAAGAGATTTCAGGCAGATTTGGAATACTCTCTCAGATGAGTTTTTCTAAACACATCTAAAAATCTAAAAATTTTAAAAATCACTTTTCGGAATCTTTAAACTATTGCAAAGATTCCTTCTGCATTGCTGGTTTCCCCGAGCTCTGTCCCGGACAGAACCAGGGGCTTCGTAGTCGTAGAACAAATCCTTATACTCATCTGCCCCCACCATTTGTTGAATTCTTTACCAAAGAGAAAAATGTTAAGAGACTCCAGTTGCTTGGGTTTTAGGTTTTGACTGACTCCTACCCCATCGGGGGCCAGGATCTCCATTTTCTTTGTCTTTGACTTTTCAGGAGACCCAGAGAATGAAATCCAATACTTTTGTCTGCATCTGCTGCTAAAAGCCTTTTTTCCCTGGCCATGCCACAGCTCCCTCGAGGCTCATTAAGCACATTTACATTTGGCTCTTAAAATCCTAAATAGCCCATTTCACGCCTAGCAATGGTGT
Source organism: Mustela nigripes (assembly GCF_022355385.1). Classification (NCBI taxonomy): domain Eukaryota; kingdom Metazoa; phylum Chordata; class Mammalia; order Carnivora; family Mustelidae; genus Mustela; species Mustela nigripes. The sequence continues at coordinate 82,524,486 of NC_081559.1, read as the reverse complement.
ATTGATGAAAGAAGCACTCAGTGATGGCCTCTAGGATGGGAGTGAGGACTCTTTTGACTCTAGATATCTCCCACAAAGGATTTGTACATGCTGTTAAGGACTTAAACAGAATCATGCGAGCCATAGACAATTGTTAGAAAGACACATGCACACAAACTCCACCGTTATATCCTGTCAAATATACCCGTTCATGTGCAGACAAGATGGCAAGGGCCTAAAATTTAGTGGAAATGCACAGAGATGTTTAAGAAAGAGAGAGAGAGAAGGAGAGTGAAAAGGATGAACAAGGAGCGAGAGTAAAGTAGAGAAAACAGGAAGGAGTAGGCGTAGGAAGGAGAAAGTGCCTTGGATTTTAGTGTGAATCTTCCTCTCAGAGTTGTAAGGATAAAAATGAAGAAACAGGGTAGGGGAACTTCTAGAGGCATATGAACGGTGTTTTGACTGGATGGCTGTGAGAGTGTATGACTGAAACATGGAAGGCTACTGAGGGGCCAAAGGGTTCAAATCACCATGGGATTCAGCTGGAGACACTTGGGAAAGAACAGGAGACTGAACGGTTGGGTCTTGCTGATCTTTTTTCCACCTATGCCTGCACCAAATGCCCAGAGTAAAGTGATATTTGTGTCTGTGACTTCCTCCCTCTGGAGGTAACCCAGCACAGAGGAGAAAGTGACCTAGCCTCCCGAAGACATATTCAACTCCACACACTTTCCTCAAGGATAAGCAAGAAACAATTCTCGGTGGTGGGGGCTTAAGATGGAAAAGAGATCTTTTTATTATCCTTGTATACCTTTCAGTATTAAAAAAAAAAAAAAGTAATAGATTCAAAGAAGCAAAGTTCAAAGTCAGTAGGGTTTATCTGTGTGTTTACAGATAATTTATGCTTCATTTTTCTTCATTATATGCTTCTGTATTAACAACTATCAATAAAAACGTTTTCATGGGTAGAGTAGAAGAATAGGGCTGTCCACTGTATTACCCGTATCTCTCTCTGCTGTGTAAGTGGAATACAATTTTACATCAGGTGAACTTCCTGTTACAGAGTAGGCATGTTCCCGAAGACAAATGCATAAATCAGCCGTTTGCCAACCGAACCTTATTTTCAATGTGCCAAGAGCATTTGCTATTCATAGAAACATTTCATGAAATCCTCCTATAAAAGCGAATAATCTACCTTTATGTCTATAAAGCTGCAGTTGGTACCGCTGTTAAAGTGGAGTTCCTGAGTGCAGCGCAGAAAACCGATTATGAGGACAGCTTATGGAATCCCAGTCCTGCCACCGACTCCATCTCTGCTCTGGTAAACTTTTAACTTCTGTGTTTTCTCATCTTTAGAATGGGCACAACTATTCACTTGTAGAATATTGGCAACTTTTTCATGAGGTTTATGTGAGGATTAAATAACATAATCTATTTAAATCACTTACAAGCAGGCAAATAATAAACAATCAATGTTAGCTATTATCCTTAGTGTTATATCTGACTTTTTCTGTTCTGGTTGCGCTGTTACTAATTCAGCCCTTGGGAAGGTGGCAAAGCAGTCTTTCTTCCAACTAGATGGCAAGCCCGTGAGGGCAAGACTGTCTCCATCTAGGCTCTGTGCCAGCTCCAGCACTGGAATGGAGACACAATGACATTAGAAAATGACTATTGAAATCATAGTTGGCTGCAGCCGCCACATCACTAACACATGGCCATGGGAAGTGTCCACCATGTCCAGTGCACCTGGACAGAGCAGGGGCCCAACAAAAGCGGGCAAGTGAGAGTAAATGAATGCATATAAATACCATGCACCCCTTAGAGATGCCTAAAAATAATAGATATGTTGTATTTTCCTTTAATTAACCCCTAATTTTATATTTCTTAACAAGGCCTTTAGGAAATTTAGGGCCGTCAAAGCTTCAGCTAAGTGAGGAAAGGCAAAAGCATAATTAGCAAGCCAAAAACACATGATGTTTTCAGTCAGGTTTATGTCTTGTTAAAAGGAAACAATTTGTAGGAACCTCACTAAACACACCTCATCTATCACTCTCCCCAGTCCTGCTCCCCCCAGGGCTCTCAGCTAGGCTTTCCCTCTGCAGTTCTCCATGTGCAGCTAACACACTTTAAATGTCTGCCAACTGGCAGTGAAGTCTGGACTTTGACACTGGCCTTCCCCAACCCCAACATTTATTGCCAAGGGGTCTCCTCAGCCAAAGCACATGTTTTATAAGATGTGCCCCCAAATTCGGTGATTCCCACATCAGTAAAGTCTTGGGCTGCCAAGGCCACAATTTCCACATTAGTTGAAATCATCAAGGGTAAACCAGGCCCTTGATATTGCTTTTATTAAACTGATTATTTTCTGCACATGGTGTGTGTGTGTATAAATTGTTAAGACTGTCAGTTATAACTCTCCTCGAAGTGTATTCTTCATGAAGCTAGTGTTGAAAACAATGGGGCTCTTTAGAATGGAAGGGGATGCTGTTTGAGAGGGTGGAGAGCAGAACTTGAGAGGGAAGAACCAGGGACACACAGTCAGACCCACCCCAGAGGGAGTGCACCAAGCAAGGCAATTCCATCCCCTTCTCCATTTTACAGAGGAGACTGAAGCACAGTAAGGGGGGTAACTTCTCTAAGGACACCTAACCAGCACCCAACAAGCTGGATTTGACCCCCACCTGCATTCCCTCTTACTTTTCTCAGTGAGATATTGGATATTACCCAGAAAAAACAGGAAGAGTCAAGAGGAGAGCCTAAGAGAAGGACGTGTCCACCTTCGGTCATACTCAGTTGGGCGTTGACAAAATTAACTTGTATCTGTGTTATCAATGGAAGCTAATGTTTATCGAGCAGCTAGTACATGCAACACTCAATGCTAGATGAGATGGTAGAAAATATGGTCCCTATCTTCTAAAAGGCCCTAAGAAACAGTCTCTGGTTCAGAAGCAAATACAAGGAGATGATTACACAGATGTAGTGAGAAGAAGGGCCATCTGTACTCCAATGTTCATAGCAGTAATGGCCACAATCGCCAAACTGTGGAAAGAACCAAGATGCCCTTCAACAGAAGAATGGGTAAAGAAGATATGATCCATATATACAATGGATTATTATGCCTCCATCAGAAACGATGAATATCCAACTTTTGTATCAACTTGGATGGGACTGGAGGAGATTATGCTGAGTGAAATAAGTCAAGCAGAGAGAGTCAATTATCATATGATTTCACTTACTTGTGGAGCATAAGGAATAACATAGAGGACATTGGGTAAAGGAGAGGAGAATTGAGTTGGGGGAAATCAGAGGGGGAGATGATCCATGAGGGACTGTGGACTCTGAGAAACAAACTGAGGGTTTTGGAAAGGAGGGGGCTGGGGGGATAGGTGAGCCTGGTGGTGGGTATTAAGGAGGGCACATATTGCATGGAGCACTGGGTGTGGTGCATAAACAATGAATCTTGGAATACTGAAAAAAATAAAATTAAAAAAAAAAAACAAAATAAAATAAAATGAGATGATAACATTTCATAATCTGCTGCTGGCCTCTTTTCAAGGTTTACCTCACTTCATCTTCACAACATTACTAGCAGATAAGAACAGGAGTCTCAGGGAGATTAAGGAGCTTGCCTACACGTAACTAGTAAGTCAAGAGCTAATTAACTTAAATGTCTGGTTTTGGAGCCTGTACTCCTAACCGGAGTTAGCTTCCTAGAGCTGTCATAACAAGTACCACAAACCAGGTGGCTTACAACAGTAGAAATTTATTTTGTCAAGTTCTAAAGACTAGTTCAAAATCAGAGTGGCAGCCCTTCTAAGGGCTCTGCGGGAGAATCTGTTCTATGATTCTCTTGTAACTTCTGGCGACAGCAGACCACCTTTGGTGTTTCTTGGCTTATAGATATATTACTCCAGTCTCTGGCTCTGTCTTCACATCATGTTCTCTCTGTGCATCTATGTTCAAATTCCCCTCTTCTTACAAGGACACTCACTAGTCATATTGGAGTAAGGCCCACCCTAATGATTTCATCTTAAACAGATTAAATCTGCAAAGACCGTATTTCCAAATAAGATCACATTTATAGGTACTGAGGGTTAGAAATTCAATATATCTTTTTTAATGGGACACAATTCAAACCATAGCATAACCACTACACCATGTGCTTCCCATAATCCCAGTTTGGAATATATCTCCCATCAAACCCTTTTAAGGAGATATTTTGTACTCTTTGCATATTCTTTTTTATTTAACAAACATCATCTACACCAGCAACTAAATAATTTTCAAAAAATATATATGTATAATATAATATAATATAATATAATACACATATTGTGTGTGTGTGTATCTCCTCTCTGACCAAGGGCAGTAGTACCCAAACCCCTAATTCTGGTAGTGATTATTTGAAAATAAATTATCAATAGCATCCTGAGCTACTTTTTGCATCTAATTAACTTTCTAAAGCAGATTTAGCCCAAGGCTACTATAAAATATCTGGAAGCAAATCCTATACAGAATTCTAGAATATCCCACAATATTTTGTAGGCAATTAACATGAGGCATAGAGATTGTGACCTGTCTGAAATCACGTGGCTAATTGGGCAGCAGGAGGAGGAAGAGAATGCAAGTTGACTGGCCAGAAGCCTTGAATCTCTTTTCCGATCTTATAGGGCTATTGGTCTTCTGTCTGTTCCAGATGTGCCCAGAGGTATTCCTGGTACTGTGTACTGTTTTGGAACCCCAGAGAGGTGGGTATATCCACCCAGGGGCACAAACATGTCCCAGGACAAGCAGTCTCCTATGATGCATGCTTTCTGAAATATCTCATTTGACTGGTAAAGCTGAGCAACATCAGTCTGGGTAGCTCGAAAGTTCCAAGTACCTGTGTTTTGCTCTCAGTCCCAGGATCCTACTTTCACTCTAGAATCTTCCTCTATAAATGATACCTCCATAGCACTTCTTTTTTTCATTCCTTTCAGTTTGACAATTCAGATATGAAAACATTTGCCAAAAATATGTATAAAGTAAAAGACTCCAAAGAAAAAAATTACACATGTTCACCCTGGAGAGTCTGATTCTCTTCATTTAGGCCCATTTGGCAGTGTCTGATCAGGAGGCTGAGGGCAGAGATCCTTAGGGACTATCATACTTTGCAATTTCCCAGGCCAGAGCAGCAGGGTTGAGAAGCTTGCTCTCTCCAACTGTCCATAAAAAGCAGGGTGCACCCTGGAGCAATTTCATTGTTCAGCTTTACGAATTGTTCTCTTTCCCAAGTGGCCTTTCCACCAAGGGCTTAGTTGAATAAATCAATAATGAAAAGCTCTAGTGTACAACACCACAGAATTCTAGTTAATGGTCACTCAATAGATTAATTTAGATACAAATATCTATCACTATGGTTCTCTTCAGAGAGGCAAAATCCCAGTTCTGCCTTACCTCGTTTTCAGAATTCTGTCCTGTAAGGGTCAGGATGGCAGATATATCTACGTTCAGGTAGTAAACTGGGGTATGAGTTATGGGGAGGCTCAAGCAGCTGGGGATGTCACAAGTCTTGATCTGACACCCAGCTTCATAATGCCTTCCCCTTTGCCACCTGAAGAGGGAGCAATCTATTTCTGGGTGGACAGGATGGATTAGAGTACCTCTGGGTTGCTCTCCTGACTGAAAGTCCCTCCTGGTCACCCAGTCCTTCTCCTCCTGAAGAATTCCTGCTCAGAAATTCTTTGATCTCCAGAGGCACCCCAAACATTCCCACAGCTCTCAAATGGCCCTTCCAGTGCTCAGGAGTCATCTCCGGTGATGGGGAGTCCACAGGGAAGTTGCAGACGGCGTGGGTAGGAGCTGCTAGAGGGAGTAGAAGAAGCAGTATGCATCGTGCCCACAGGGGTATCCAGAGTGAAAAAGCAAACCTGCCTCGGTCCAGGCCTGGCACAGGATTAAGAACAGATTGCAATCAGAGATTGCAGGTCAGGTCAATGAAGAGTCACAAAAGCCAGAAAAGAGCATCTGGTGGGGTCAGAGAGGGAAGCAGAGCTGAGGGATTATGAGGTTCTGTGACGAGGCTGTGCAGGTAAGGATTGGTGCAGTGGCATCAGCTGAAGGTGTTAAGTAAAGGTATTCTTGGTGGAGTCAGACAGGGCGTTGGGGGTGGATTGGGCAAGGGACTAAAGTTGAAAGCACAGCATGTGCGAGACCGTTTCCCCCAGAGCATCCTATTTTTCCCTGCCTCTTGACACGACGGGGCCATCTTTATCATCTCTGTGTTCCTGGAGCCTAAACAAAGAATGCCTACCACAGCATTGGTGCTGCATAATGGATATTTCTACACACGGTCCAACTCCCCAAATGTAAGAACTCTATGCTGACAAGATAGTCCTGAAACTGCTCACTGGCCTGCACTTGACCCTTTTGCATGAATTCAGGTAAAGCAGCTCTCCTCTCCTAGGCAGGCAGGTAGGCCTTTCCCTCACTGGGTGGAACTAGCTGTTAGAAAGACCTCCCATGCCCTCCGCATCCCAGAAATGTGCACACTTGAGTCCTAGCTCCACTCTCTGCAGCCATTCAAAATAATGCTCGCCCTATCTTTTTTCCACATGGAAGTGCCCACCATAAGGACGGAGGCCTATGGAGTGCCCCCGAGTTATTTTCTGAAGTTCACATGACCATGTAATCTCACTCCTTTAAAGAGAGTGATGGGAATACCATAAGTTTAGAAACCCATAACGGAGCCTTACATCCCACAGTCTCTTCCTCAGTCCTACCCTTCACACAGACCCACCCTGGGGCCCCTGCCATGTCCCATCTCAGAGTCTGCTTGCCAACTAAATTCTCCCAATAGCAACATAAATTTTATTTCCCACAGAAGGTCTTCGCTAAGCTCCTCTGTCCCTCAACCTCAGAGGGGTCTCCAATTTTACCTCACTTCACCCTTTCTTCTGTTTTGTAATGGATCTCACAATTGCAGTCGAAATAATCAGACATGGAACCAGTCATTAACATCTGTAACCTCCACTAGAAGGCAAGCTTTGCACCTGTTTTACTCATCTTTGTATACCCATCTAACGGCTGTCTCATTTTATAAGGGACTTAAATTTTTTTTTATTGAGCTAAATTATCTCAATTTTTTCCCCCAGAGGATCAGCATCAGATTCATAGCTTTATGGTTTATGACTTTCAATTAATGGTATTGTCCCCAAAGCAGTTTATCCCTTTCCGGCTTTTAGGGGAAGGAAAGGTCAACAGACACCTGGATGCGAGAACGTGCTCATGGCACTGCCATGCTTGGACTCTTCCAGCTGTCCACCTGAGCAGTTGTCTGTTTTCACCTGGCTGGGGAACTTACAACGTGCCCTCACCACCTCTCTCCAAATCCTTGTATTCACTCTCCTTTTATGTTTAACAATGTTCTGCACTATACATTTATGCGTCCGTTGTATAGATGGCCACATAACCGTGGCTCTGGGGCACATCCATCATTTCTATGTCACCGGTTTCCTTTGAACAAGACAAACCTTAGCAAGTCATTCTAGATTCAAGCCCATAACATCCCAGTGCTCTCCGTGGCACTGGATTTGGTTTCAATGTAAAAACTCCAGGTTGACTTAATTTATTCCTTATACTCTGAGCTCATAAATAGAGTTCTCCAACCACTCTCCTGTTATTTTCCTCAGTAAATTACTGAGCACCTCCCTCGTCACTCTGCATCCCGTGCCGTGGCAACTGTTCCTAACACCTAGTTTATAGGCCTTTACCTCCTTCCCCTCAAATTTCACACGCAAGTCTTCTTAATTAGACTGGTGAGCCCTTCTACTTGCCCTTCTACTTTATTCTTTAGTCTTCTTAGTGTTTTGGTATGTGTTCAGCCTCTTATCATTTTGCTTTCATGAGCTGCAGTTGAGAAAACTCAGTCTTTGACAGTCTCTGGGGCTAGATGTTACCTTTTCAGACTTTCTTTTCTCTTTCAAAATTATGGTACTTAATTACCTTAGAAGAAGAAATGAAAATGGCATCCATGTTCAGGAGTTTTTGAGATTTCTGACCCTGATTCTTACAGATAATGGAGAAATTTGGGGAATGGAAAAGTACAAGGGAGTGTTGCTGGTGGGACCCACCCACAGAGAGAGAATGGGTTCATGGCGTCTCCAAGACTCTACTTCACATCCCAGAGCCTATGAAGGAAAAGTGGTAATAATGAAAAGAATTCACACTTAGTAAAGACCCACCACATGCCAAACACAGCTTTAAAATACTTTCATTCATTAACCTGTTTAGTGCAAGTCATGGGAGACAGTGCAATTTTCTGTTAAACCATTTTAGGTCCTTCATGCACCATCTCATATCCCTTTTGGATCAGTACTGGGAGTCCTAAACCCTGCTGCTTGCTGTTAATCCTCTCCATTGCTCTATAAGCAGAGAGTGCCAGTTCTTACAGAGGATTTCAGCTTCACCCCACAGAGAAGGATAAGCTCAGCCTTTTCCAAGAATCCCAGGGATGTAGAGTTGAATATTATTCTACTTTCTTCTCCATGTCATGTTTTTCCAATCACCAACATACTGAATACTTTTCATTCCCTCTTACATCCTTTAGTATCTCTCTTCTTTCTGGGATCCTCCCTGGATAGAACTTCCTGCCTGTCCAGAAAGGTTGCTTAAGCCCTTCCAAGCAGCCAGATTTCAGAGCAGCTTTCTTCTTGGTGTTTGATCTTACATGGGAGCAGGGGACAGACATGCATCAATAGCACAAGAATGCCCATCCCTTGAACCCACAGAGATGTAAAGAGCTAATATAATTTCTGATGTCTGAGAATGAGAATATCACTTTTCCTGTTAATCCTCTGAGATAAGCTATATAAATGTTAAGACGTAGCGAGAAGGATGGAAAGAAAGAAGGAAAACAGGGAGGGAGTGAGGGAAGGAAATATTCAAGATTTAAAAATCCTGCTTCTTGGGCCCCTGGGTGGCTCAGTGGGTTAAAGCCTCTGCCTTCAGCTCAGGTCATGATCTCAGGGTCCTGGGATTGAGCCCCGCATCGGGCTCTCTGCTCGGTGGGGAGCCTGCTTCAAATCCTGCTTCTTATCTCTCTGCAAGAGAAATGTCTCAACTTAGTTCTCCACTCAACAAAGGTAGTTCTCCAGATACACGTATAGTGCACTGCCACTCTCCCAGACCACTTTTCAGTTATTATTTAATAATTCAGTTATTATTATTCAGTTATTATAACCTTCCCTAGGTTTACCCAATTAGACACATCTGCAGTCAAAGGTGCTCTGGAGGCCCTGCTGATTTCCACCTGCTATGCCTTTCCTCAGGGGTTCCTAGAGGGAGGGGGGAGGAGGCCACTGTGTGCTTCTGAGAGGGAAACGGTAACCAGGTGGCATGGGCGCTCCCCGCTTCTATAACTACCTCAGTTATCCTCCTTTGTTTTTCCCATTGCAGAGCGGGGTTATATTTAATAGCCAATTCATTCGGCAAACATTAGTCACAAAGCTACTTCATGCCAAACTGTACCTAGGTGCTAGATATGAGAATGAATATTGCAAGCAAGTAAGGGCATCAAGAAATGATCCTAGAGCTTAAAGAACTGAGCTGAAGAATACTACCATAAATGTGCAATAATTTTAAAAACTTTGAAGGACCTAATGTAGAGCCCAAACACTGCAGCTCCTCAAAGAATATTTTTGAATGAATAAATGAACTGTGAATGTGAAGAAATAACTCTCTTCAGCCTCCTGCCTACTTGATAAGAACAGTGACGACGTTACCCTGGGAGGGCTAAAGTGACTCACACTGAGGTGTTTCTAGATACATACTATTTTTGTGGGTCTTCTTCTTCATTAGGGAAACACCTTTTCAGAGCCCAGTAATGGTTTTCCTGTTTCAACCTGTAGCACCATTGACATAGTTCAGACCTGATCTCTGTAACGACCCACATCAGACTGTGTCATTTCCTGCTCAACGTTGTCATTAATCTGTTCTACATCCCACATGCCCATCACAGACCAACTCCAGTCAGTCAGAGTAGAGTCCTCAGTAGGGCTAAGCAAGCCACAAGGAGCTACTACATACCCCTTAAGCCTCATGTCCCGACTTCCCTACAATCAGCCAACACTTCCTGAGAATTAGTAGTTCTAAGAGACAAAATAAGGTTCTCACTTCTTCTCTCTGTGTCTTTACACAGCCTGTTTCCTCTCTCTCCTGGATAAAATGCACTGGTCCTTGAGGATTCAACTTAAGCATCATCCCATTCAGGAAGCTTTTCTAGAAAAACCCAGACTGGCTTGACTGCCTCTTCACAGGCTCCCAAAGCTTCCTGTACACAGTGTTCTGAAATTGTCGCCATTTTTAAAATATATGTCGTCAATTACATTAGCTTCTAAAGGGCCTGAACTATGTCTTTTCTTCACTGGCTGGCACACACTCAGGGTATGTGTGCATGTGTGTAACCACACATGCATGCATATATGTAGAGATAATAGAAAAGAAATGTAAAAGGAAAAAGCACCTGGCTCTGGAATCTTTGCCTCCCAGTGGTAGCTGGTAGTCAGGCAGGAAATTGCCAATGTTGACTGAGTTCTCACTCTAAAGACTGGACAGAAGCCAAAGGAATAGAATATTCTGGCACTTAATGATGTTCAGGCAAAGAAGGGGAAAAAGTCAGGCTTTTTTTTTTTTTTTTTTTAAAGATAAACCTTGGAGAGCCACAGGGATGGAGAAGTACAAAGTAACAATATGCAAATTGCATTATTATTTTGTTACTGGACTTTGAGAGCATATCTAGTGATACACCTTTTGGCATTATTCCTGCGTTATGGGGAATGAGGAGCTGTAAGAAATGTAGGCCATCACCAGAGCTGACCGGCAACGTCACTGAGAGATGAGCAACGTCCATATTCAGAGCCACTGGCACCCTCGAGCTGCATTCATTCCCCTCACCCAATGAGCTGGTTGGGGGTGGGGGGAGAGATGGTCACCTCGCAGTCAAAGTGACCTTAAGTGATGTTTCACTGACAAAGATGTATTCCCTGCACCACCAGCTTCCTGATCTCCTCCTGACCTCTCTGCTCACAAAATAACGTATATGTCCAGCTCACTCCCCACAGGCTCTGTTCTCTGAAGGGAAACAGAACATTTGTTGAGCACTTTCTACGTGCCATGTACATCTGATTTAATCTCCAAACACCTCCTGGTACAGAAGAAGATGGCCATCTTATGATGATGAACCTTAAACTCTGAAAGATAAATAATCTTTCCTTGATCACATCAATGTAAGCAATAAAGTTGGGATTTGAACCCCAGTGCTTGATTCCAAGGACTGAGCTCCTTTCATTAGAATGAGCTATTCATGCTAAGGTAGCCTTAATGTTTCTCTTTCTCCCAGTGAAATTTACACTGGGACCCCACAAAAGCACCCAGCAAAGCCATGCCAGGTACCACAGTAGGGTTGGCAAATGGAAGAATTTGGGACATAAGTGTCTTGCAGCATCTCCTCTAGTTACATCTGGCAGGCACCACAAACTCTGATGATCACTGTACTGTTTCCTAAAATTGTTCAGCATGTGCAATCAGAAGCAAAATTACATGGAAATTTGTAGTTAGGTAAAATATAACACCTCATATATCCACAAAGCTGCCTTTGTATTTATAATTTCATCAGGAAGGGCAAACTTATAGAAAGATAATGGCACCATTTATCCTCAAAAGCAGGTTTATACCTGAGACTACATATGAGTTAAGGTTAGTTTAAACATTGTAATCTCTTTTCATGCATTTTTAAAATTTTAATTTGTGTTTAAAATATTTAGAAGACTTCTTTGTACCCATGAATAAATAATCCTATATACGCTTTTTTGGCCCACTTAGCAAAAAATGACTGATCTATATTTTAATCCTTTCTTATAGTATCACTGAAATCACAGCTTTCTCAGGAACTCGGAAGAGGAAATGTGGACTCTGCCCTTTGCCATCCATTTCTTTCCTCCCTGACTCGAGATCTGGGAAGAAATAAAAACATGATCCCTCTGGAGGGGGAGAGGAGCCTCGTATCTTGGGAACCTCCAGAAGAATGATGTGTAAGAGAAGAGCTTCTGCCGGGTCTCGTCCATAGCAGTCAGTTGCCATGCAAGGATTATCATGGAGCTTTCAAAGAAACTTTACTTCACTTCTTTCCTCTAGGACTAGGGTCCTAGAGGGTCTAAACTTCTGTAAAAATACTTCCCTCTTGGGTCTAAACTTCTGTAAAAATACTTCCAAGAGGTGTCTATTTGAATCTCACTAAGGACCAAGGTGGTTCATTAGGACTGAAATCTCAGAATGCACATGAAAAAAATGTGAGGTATGGAGAGAGGTGTTAATTTGAGGTCTGGTGCTGACATAGAATTATTTAGAAAAGCAGGCACAGTTCAATGTTTGAGCCAGGTTTATTTTTGCATATGATTAGCTTAGTTAACCTTCATCAGATGCCCTGAAGCCAGCCTTTCCCACTCCCATCACCCAAGCCGAAACTCAGAGCTTCAAGAATTCATAGCAGTTAAAAATTATAATTAGCTCATAAATGTGATGAAGGAACTTCCCCTTCTTCTGAGAATCTCTATACACCATGGCAAAAGAAATCTATGTGGCAGTTTGCACAGCCTAAACTGTTCAGTCAGGGAAACTGTTTATATCAGAGGTAGTCATAATCTATGAGATCCACAATTTCCACTTTAGAGATCAAGGCTCTTGAGTCTGATGCTCAAGCAGTTATTTGGGGGACAGTAACATTGCCAGCCCTAAAATAATGCCCCTCCTAGGAGGGGTGGTACCTTTGTTAAGAAGTTGTGGTTTGATGACGGAACCTAAGATTCAGCTAATCAATTCTCTAATCAATACCTCTTATCAAAATAAACCTCTTTATTAAAGTAGCTAGGCCTAATGATATTAATAAGCTCTTTAAGAAAATATATATTTAGAGTAGGATTAAAAGAAACATTTCTGTTAACTCTAGAACAGATTTTACTTTTGTCACTAATACTTTATTGATGTTAAACAGAAAGCAACAGAAATTTATATACAGATATAAAGTGATTTTATTTAGTAAGCACTTATGATCCCCCACCCCCAAAAGAAGTTACACAAGGTCCTGAGGGAATGTATTCCATACCAGGAGGAGGTATAATTAAAATTGACAATATGCTTGACAACATGACAACATTGGTCTCAGGCTAATAATAGCTGCTATTTAAATAAAATAAATGTTATGGATGCACACTGCCTTTGATAAAAATATATCTCATCTGCTATTTCTTTATATTTTTACAAAATTTCTCATGTTATATGTTAGGCAAAATGCTACTTTTTCAATTTTACAAATTAGAGTTATAAGAGGCTAGAAGAAAAAAATCTGAAATGTATAATAGTGTTAAAATAAAAATACCTGCACAGTATTACACAGACAGTTATTATAAGAGCTGGGATATGATTCCTGGTCTCCTAATTCTCATTTGCTGATCTTTCCACCAGACCAGTCCATCTGCTTGTATCCCTCATGTTCACCACCATCACAGCGCCCTGGGAAAATGTCAGTAAGATGAGCCTATAGTGTTCAGCATTTCTAATTATGACTCTTGCTCACTAAACCTGCATTTGAAATGAGGTAAGGATACAATTGCTGAAAGACGGATGATAGAATTATGATCCAAAAAAGATCCTGAGAGGTTAGGACATAGAGTGTGTTGAAAACATACTCTCTTAAAGAGGTCTATCCATCCTTTGAGAGTTCTGGTTTTCAGTTAGTGATCTATAGTCATTCTTTATTGTATGCCTTTCCTAAAAAAAATATGGATTATGTGCTTACTCTGTGATAGCCAGGCATTCATGCTAGGCCCTAGAATCACAATGGTATATCAGTTAGCTATTGCATATAACAAACTACTCCAAAGCTCAGTGACTTAAAGCAATAAGCATTTGTTATTATTCACAAATCCATAAGTCTGCTGGGTGGATCTACAATTAGAGCCAGCCTCGCTGATTGGTCTGGACAGTTGGCAGTTTGGTTAGTTAGGCCAATGTAAAACAGCCTAATTCACACATCTAGCAGTTGACTAATATTGGCTAGGGCAACCGTGACTAGACACATACCTTTTTTCCCCCAGCCTGTAGTCACAGAGAGCAAAAAGAAGCATGCAATGCTTGCAAAGGTCTAGTCCCTGAAGTTATATACCATCCCTTCCACTGTCTTCCGTTAGCCAAACAAGGACATATCCAGCTCAAAAACAAAAAATGAGATGGCAGAATCCACATCTTGATGGGAGGAGCTAAAAAGTCACACTGCAAAGGGTGTGGGAGCAAAATGGCATGAACAACTGGGATCATTTTTGTAATCAATCTACTGCAAATGACGAGTCAGACGATCATTGCCCCTGTCCTATTAGAATTGAAGAACTTAGTTGCTATAACTTCCAACCATAAATTCTGGTTTATAGAACAAATCTAATCACTTTCCACATGAAAGGCTAATTATGTCAATTTCCTTCCAACTGTCATGATACAGTAGTAAGATGAGACTCTGAAGTAGTGAGAATGTTTATTTCATAAGGCTTCTGAAAGCAGAGAGGGAGAAATTATGGTAAGGATATGTTGCAACTTGTTTCAGCTTAGAGATACACTCTCAAAGTAATACATAGCTGCTTGGCAGAGTAGCTCTGGTACCTACTATGGCTTGCATATTGCAGATTTTTAAATGAAAGCTAATAATGTCAAATATGAGGTAAAATTAAATAAACCTTAAAGTGAGACAGTAGAAATCATCGCAAAAAATGTCATGAGGATAAAATAATATCAAAAGAAAGAGATATTCACAGAGAAGATGTACATGGTATTGATTTGTGACCTGTACATAGGTCACACATAGGACTTATGAAAAATGGCTAAAAGGTAAGAGATTTGAAGTCCTTTAAACAAGGAGCTGAACATGAGAATTTGGGCTTATTAGGTTATAGTTTATAAAGCAATAGATTCACTGTAGGAAAAAATGAGTCAGTTTGTTGTAAAGACTGTACCACTCAGAGATGACAGCATGTTTTTTTATCAATCTGGGAAAATTAATAACAACACCCTGTTTTTAAGAGCTATAATAGTGATGAAACATGGAGTCTCCAGCTTGACCAGAAAATAAACCACAAAAGAATCCAGCAGAAAGTCCTAAGAACGCTTCAAAATAAAATGACTACAACAACAATATATATCCAAATCACAAATACACATAGTGTTGAATTTGTTTCTCTGGTTATCGGCGGCATTATTTGGAGGAGAACCCATCCTTAAAGTCAGATGGAGTATTGAATTTAACATGAAACCATCTGAAAGATTTGAAAGTGTGCTCCACACGAGAGAGTGTACTGCAGCTCACCATGAGGCTCTGGTTTGCAAGAGCTTTCCCTGAAAATCTTTCTGAGGGAAATCACCATGACCTGGTTTGATCACCCATCTTACTCATCAGTGTTGGCTCTAAATGACTGGTACAGGTATTTCCAAAACTCACATTCAACTTAGAGGCACAGACGCCCCCACTGCCACCTCACCTCTGAAGGGAATTCCAAAAGATAAAATTTTCAAAGCATTTTGAAAGATAAAGCAGCATTAGAATTAGTAGGTAGCCCCCTCTAGTAACTACTTGGAAGGAAATTTTGGATTATAGGCTGAGCTGATTTTCATCTACTAGACACTGGGAAGACATGCCAGGTAACATTCAGGTTTAATTTTTTAAATTAGGGGTCAGGTAACCAGCTCCCTTAGGCCAAATCCAGTCCTCAGCCTGTTTTTATAAATTAACTTTTACTGGAACACGGCCCTGCCCATTTGTTTACATGTTATCTCTGGCTGCTTTTGCCTACAATGGCAGAGTTAAATATTTGAGACAGAGACCTTCTGGCCCACAAAGCCTAAAATATGTGTTACCTGGCCCTTGCCCAAAGTTTGCCCACTCCCTACTGAGATCAACACCAGTGTATACACTTAATTGGTGTTTGTGAGTTTCCAACCATCTCTTTAATTTGGTATTTATAGCTCTATGTAGTTATTATCTGTTCGTTGGCTGGGTTATTTATTTGTATTGTTTCAGTTTGTTATGTTTAAAGCATTTTATCAAAAACTAAAGAAGAGATACAGAAAAGTACACAAATACATAGGGAATGACTTATTATAAGAAAAAAAGTCTTATACCACCACTCAGGTCCAGAAATAGAATATTGCCAGCCACCCAGTTACCCTTTTATGTGTCCTCTCCCCACATGCATAACCTATAGTCTAACTTCTAGTAATTCTTTCCTTGTATTTTTTTCCCCTAGTTTTATCCACCCAAATGTGCATCCCTGGACACTAATTTTATATCTGACTCATTTAAAAAATTGATATAGGTTTTTAGTTAGTTTCTTAATATAATATTTTATTTATTTATTTGAGAGACGGCAAGTGAGGGAATGAGAGAGAGAGAGGGAGCATGTGCAGGGGGAGCAGTGGAGGGGGAGGAAGGCACAGACTTCCTGCTGAGCAGGGAGCCTGGTGCAGGGCTCAATCCCGGCACTCCCAGGCTCATGACCTGAGCCAAAGGCAGCTGCTTAACTGCTTCATCGACTGAGCCACCCAAGCATCCCCTTTTGAGTTATTTTAACTTAACAGTCACAGGCACCGCCACCACCAAGTCTTTCTTTGCTTACAGTTTGCCTCCTGAAGGCTCCAGGTCATTCATTCAAGCCAGAGAATTTCCCAATTTACATCTTTCTCCCTGCACACTCCTGGTGCAGTTCAACATGTTTCTCTGTCCACGGGATTTGCTACAAATAAGAACCTTACTCAGACTTCTTTGAATTTTCTTTTTCCCCCATGCAACTTTCATTGCACCAGGCTTTAGAAAACAAATGGTGAACAAAGTCATTTCAATAAACACGAAAGAATGATGACAACCCATGTAAGGCGGAGTGGCCTCTTGAAACTTTCCTCCCCTTTTATTGGTCTTCCCAGTACCTTTTAGAATGGCTCTGCAGCAGATTATGTCCCTATTTACAAATGAGGAACGGGAGGCGAGGAGAGTAGGGAGCTTTCCCAAGGCTGTTCAGCCCGTCAGTCCGTGAGAGAGGCAGGGCCACCAGGAGCAGAAGCCAGCCCTGCCTTCCAAGTATCTGCATTCATTCCACAACCTCACAGTGTCTCCCTGCTTGTCTGTCCCCAGTTCTGATGATTAATTGAAGTTCTTAAATGTGGCATATATTAATTGAGTGCCTACGATGGCCTAGTTACTCTGCCAGGTGCTGAAGGCACAAACAGACATGGTCCCTACCCTCAAGTTACATAGCAATCTAGTGAAAAAGAAAAATGTCTTCATTATTCAAATAATCATTTAATCACCAATGTGCTTTGTGCAATAAGAGAAAAATACAGGGTGCTTTCGGAGTGAGTAATACGGTCGGTAACTCCATTTGGGGTAATGGTTAGGGAAAAGTACTATTTAAATGGACAGCTAAAAGGGTGATTGCAAGAGGCAGGCAGACTGAGAGGAGTAGGAGGTGGGGCTGGTAGGGATGGGAGTAAGCAGGCCCTTGGGTTCCTGGCAGAAGGAACTTATCTGTGAAGTCCCTGAAATGACTAAGAGGCTGGCAAAGCCCTAAAAGCAGCAGAGATGTGCAGTGGTGGAGGGACCGTCTCTGGAGTCAGGCTGCTGGGTCTCGCTGCACAGCCTCAGAGGCTCTGGCCCAGTCTCGCTGCCTGAACTGAAGCAAGCCACCCAATCTGTGCTACTGCTTCCCCATCAGTAAAAGTGGAACAAGGAACACAGTAGCAGCCCTATAGGATTGTCATGAAGCTGAAAGGGTTCACCAGGATAAAAATTCTTCAGACAGTCCTGGCACCCAGTCAGCAGCACAGAGGCATTTGTTGAATAAAAGGAGATGGGTATACTGAGCAAACAGAGAAGGTGGTAGTGGTTACATTGTCATTCTTGGACTTTATCCTAGGAACAGTGGCAGACCTTGAAGGCATTAACAGGAGAGTGACAGGATCCAAAGGGTTGGAAAACCAAATACCTCAACTGTGACAGCAGTGAAGTGAACACAAGACAGATGATTATCTGACAACACTAATATTTTTATCAGCTACAAACTTCTGAGGAAAAGAGCCATCATCAATTAAATAAACAAATGAATGGATTAAAAATGAAAGTATCCACATAAGCACCATCTCTTTCTCCACAGCTAATGAATCATCAACTGTAAATTCAACATTCGGAGAAGGATGACTTAGAGGTGAGACAAGCCTGATAATTAAAATGTGATGTTTCTGTTTTTGCAAAAGCATTATTGGTATGTGTATCTCAAACCCAAACTAGATTATTACCCCCTTTCAGGGCAAAGATGAAGTCTTCCTTGTTTTTGTAGCCTGTTCTGTATCTTTGTTCTGGGTATGTACTCAGGAAATTCTTACTACAGTGGGTTGAACAATTCTGGGATGTTTGATCTCAGAACTCTCTCCACGCATGCTGTTCCACATCAGGAGAAGAACCTACACGGCACCCTGCAGGGAAATTCAGCCACATTTTAGGGATGTGATCAGGCTAGAAGCCTAAGTGATTACAGCAAATAATGTGAATTCCTGACAGGAACTGCTGCTTGGAGGATGTTTAGTCTTGTAATATATTGTCAGACTACCCCGTTGACATGTTACAATCTACCCAGAAGCCTTTTGAGAATCAGCCTATCATTTGGTTGTACCCTTGTGTCCTGCATAACTACGAAATGATGAAGACTTTCTTGATGATCCCAGTAC
The DNA here is from genome assembly GCF_022355385.1 of Mustela nigripes. Classification (NCBI taxonomy): domain Eukaryota; kingdom Metazoa; phylum Chordata; class Mammalia; order Carnivora; family Mustelidae; genus Mustela; species Mustela nigripes. The sequence goes on along the minus strand of NC_081559.1, from coordinate 82,505,715 downwards.
TTTCCATACCTTCCAAAAGTATAGTTTTAGTAGCTGTGCTTGGTCCCAACAGCCTTGAGGTCATTAGTAAAACAGAACTACCACCGCAGGCATAAATCTGATGACCTCCTAAAGAGCCACCACAAGAGACCATGAGATGATCTCTCTTGTAGACCGCAAACACCGCAAATTGTTTCCTTGTCCGCAATAGGACCAATTCATCCTTCCTACGCCAGATTCGACATCCACAACCCCTACCTGCTGGGTGACCTCATTAATGGACCTCACTTCTTTCGGCTTGGAGTTTATCTTCTTTACAATCTGCTCAGAGACTTCACAGTGTTGTAGGAGATAGATGGATATAAATTGCTTCGCCCAGTGCCAGTCACGTAGGCAAGAACTCAGTCAATGTAAGCTGCTATTACCACCCCATGGTGTTTGGAGCAATGGATTCCAGTCCCAGTTTTACATTGTCTCAAATTCTGAAATCAAACCATGTTGATCCACTTTAATTTTAAAAGTGCCACAGAGCACTTTTAAGAAGAGGGGGTGGGTGCTGTGAAGTCGAGAGATCTGGTGCTTATAGTTCCAAAAGAGATCAGGAATCATAGCCTGGAGGGGACGGTTTAGTTCTGGCCCCGCTGCCCTAACCAGACACTGCAGAAATTGTCCTTCTGGATGATAGCAAAATGTGAAGGGACCTGCAGAGAAAGAGACCTCTTCCAAGATACACAGCAAGGACATTATATGAGATGGAATTCCAAAAGAGGGATGTGGAAGCTCTGGGTCACACTTTGATCAACAAAACCCCAGACATGATTTGTTGATAGCCTATTTGTCAATGTAAACTGAACATACCTCTCAAAGGAAGATAAACATGCAAGCACACGCACTAGTGGTATAGTCTGTCTCTCTCTCCAATAGTTTAAGTTGAAGATTAGAAGATCAATTCTTACATCTCCTACAAATAAATAGTAAAGTGTTCATCTTTTGGAACTCTGGCCGCAGAAAGCCCTGGAAAAGCTATCATGAAAGCACATTTACTTACAGTCAGTCATTAACAAATTAAATCTTTCTGATTCTTATTCACAAAAGCACAAATGTTGTCACTGACTCATGGCATAATTTTTGCCTTTTGATTACAGATAAATTGTCACTTCTGACCAGGCTAACATTTTTTAAACTTAGAGAACCAGGGTATTATATTCTCAATGTTTTCTAGAAGAGAAAATTCTCCATTTCATAAACTTTAAAGCCTGCAAAGATTAATTCTTAATGATAACACAGCTTAATCTGCTGTGTCAACCAACAGTGATTATTAGCATACCGATAGTGTTTTTAATCTAAACATACAAAGTCACCAGCTGCCCTTGCTGTTGCTACTTAGAAATTAAATGAGAGCATGTATAAACTAAGTATAGAGGAGAAATTTGGGCACAAAATCCTTTTCTTTCGCTCTACCTATTTTCAAATTTCCTGGAGATGCAAATGTTGGTCTTTAACAATTTCAAAGGTCCCTCATGATTTTACACCATTTTACATCAACAAATCAGTGTGAGCAAGCCTGTAAAATTTTGCCAAGGTATATTCAAGAGAGTTGAACATAAACCAATGTTGTTGCAGACTGAAACAAGGTTAGGGAAGGGGAAGGACTAGATATTCTTAAAATCAGGTGGTTCTAAGGACAAATTCATCCCTTATCTTTGTAGGTAGATGAATAGACAGGCAGATAGATGATCTTTATGGTTACTAGGCCAATGTGAGTCCTTGTGCTGGAAGTTTCCTATTCAAGGAACTAGAGCTTCTTAGAGTTTTCAACAAGGAAAGTCACCTCTGTCCATTGCCATAGGGCCCAGAACAACTCTGAATCTGAGGAGAGCCTGGGGTGCTTAAGGGGTTGACAGATGTATTAGATAGCGGATCAACCTGTGGTACTGAGACCTAAGAAGAAAAAGTGTATTTCCAACACCCCAATTGCTGGCCTTTCTTGGCAGCGTACTGTCAGAATAGGAGGATTCATCTACTGGGCACAGTCACCATTCTGTACAATTCCAAAGGTACTATATGCATCAGAGTCTATGTGTGCAGTCTATGGTCTACACAGAAGGATACAACAGTTCTGACCAGAAATCTGTACTCTGTCCAGTTAACACAATGACCAGAATGAAGCTCTACTATAGGCAGAGACACCCCAGAAAAACACAGCTCTTCTGTTAAAAGAAAAAAGGGACAAGATAGTCCAGTTAATGCTTACCATATCACTCCTTCAAAGACAGTATTTCCCTAGCTTAAGTAAGAGCTAAGATAAGAAATTGCCTCACAGGATTCAACCTGGGTAGCTAATATTCAGATTTTCCAAGTAAAGTAGGAACTGAAGTACAATTTCCTGAAATAATCACCAGGCTCCTCAGCTCTGGTTCTGGTTCTGATCTCAAATTTCTGTATGACTTTAGGGAAATCACTCAATTTCTCCTTATGCCTTGTATACCTATCTTATTTATGGTAGAAGTAAAGATGAAACATTTTGAAGGCTAAGGTTTTAAGTAATAAACATATATTAACTGTTATTTTTATAATGATGTTATTGCAATGATATAGTATTAGATAGACCAAGGGATTTAAAAGATTTGTTTCAACTCAAATTTTTCCACTCAGTTCCTGGATAATTTGCTTTTACCATTCCTTGACTCAATTTCCTCATCTGTAAAATGGGGATAAAAAGTACTCTATAATTTATCCCATTCAATCATCTATGAATTAAATTCTGGGTACATTGTAGACTTCCAACAAAGGTGAGATTTCTTCCTTTTGTCAACAGTATCCCAATAAGGATTTCTATTTAATAAGGGTGATCATTCCCTCCCCCAGGAATGCTGTTTCAGGGAGCACAGTGAAATCTTCCACAAAGGGCTGAGACCAGCTGCATGAAAAGGAATTTCCCAGAACTTGGCTCTTCCTCCACATCTCTTACTTAGTTGTGTTTTCTATCCCAGACATACTTAACACAAGCAGCTCAAGGGAATTGCATGATATCTTTGGCCTGGTCTGAGACACGAAGCCATCTGGAGAACATAACTTCCAACACTCATTCCTGGTTGCATCACACCTAACCACAAAACGCCATCCAAGCCCAGAGTTTCTCCACCACTTTCCTCTCTCCATGGACTTAAATTCATGGGCCTGTGATGACCTTTTAAAGCTTAACCAAAGGAAAGTCATTCTCCCTTCAGTCTCCTCCGGCTGTTTCCCTAATTAGGGAACAGAAATATGGAGAAGGCAACATAGGAATAAAGCCAAACCATCCTAAGTAAGTCATTTCTGCATTGTTCTGGAATGTATGGCGCATATTTTCCCGGGAGCAAATTTATCTTCTTAATTGAGTTTTATTTAGTCAACTATTGGAATTAATTTCCATTCTTTAAGCATATTCCATTTGATAGCAATGGCAGGCAACCTGAGATTAAGTTTTCACTATGAAGAAGCTACAGAAGAAATAGTTTGTGTAGCTAATCAAGAACAACACATCTTTGATATAGACCTAAAGATTTCAAAAGTCTAACTCAGAAACAGCACTCAGTATCCTGCTGAACAACAAACAATCCATGAATGTCTGCCTTCCTGCCTGCACATTCGGTCTTTATTCTTTTTCTGGTACCATTCCCAAACTTTCCATCCCCACTGGGCTTAAGTGGCTTCAGAAATCCTTCCACACGAAATGCAGTCATTCTGCTCTCTGCCATCCTGGCCCAACCCAAGGAGAGCTGGCCCACTTAAAATGCCTGAAGGTGGCTTATTGTTACGAAAACACATTTTTCAGTACAGGGAATGGCTGAGTCTCCTGAAGTCCTGAGGCTTGGCTCTATTTGGTGTTTGACTCAGCCTGTGACCAAAAAACAGCTGAGTAACAAGGTGGTATATGTTCTGTATCAGCATAAGGCAACCAGACACTTAGAAAAAGGCAGTTATGAAATATATCCAATAAATATCCACATTCAGTTGTGGTCTCTTTAGTTGTGACAGAGGGAATATAAACAAATCAGCAGCACACAATTAGTTCTTCATGCATGGAATGGAACTTCTCAAAATTTCCACTTGTGACCCACTCTAAGACTGCCACATAAATCCAGACACTTGAAAGGTATTGTCTGAGATATAAACAAGGTACTCCCTTGGTTGCCTGTGCCCATTGGCCCCATGTATTCGTAGACTCTGAATTTGGTAAGCCTTCTTTGCCCTGGTAGCTGACAAAAAGCCAGATCTGCAATTGTTTGAAATGAATTGATCAGAACATTGGGGATGTTTTTCCCAGAGCCGAAGGAAAGAAACATCCCTAACTGTGTCAGCAGATATCAAGAGATACATCCATAAACATATAACACAAATAGGTAGCTACAGAACCAACATGACAGTAAGTTCAGCAGTCTAATTATCATTAGACAATTTGATCCAATGTACCCATGTGTTCTTATTCAGGGATTAGAAGTTGGGAAAAAATATTAGAAAGTCTGAAAAGACAGTGGTTAAGATATGGGCTATAAGGTCAGACCTGGCTTCAAATTTCAACTCTACTACTTATCAATTGTGTCATCCTAAGCAAGTAATTTATCCTCTAAGCCTCAGTTTTCCCTTTTTTTATGTACTTAGGGGAAGATAACACATATTAATAACCTAATAAAAGTGGGTGGTAATAAGCTCCAAATACCAGAATTTTATGAAACTCCTTGGTCTTAGTTTTAACTGAACCTACTAGAGGGGTACCAATTATTCCCAATTTTCAAAGTGAGATACCAAGCAACCTAAGCAGGATTTACAAGTTCTCAAATTGTTTTGTGACCTTGTCCCCTCAGCCACTTATGGCACATAAAGAAATCATTTTCTAAGACTGGGAGAAGGGAAGGTTTACAGAATTTCTACCCTCACCTCAGTACTGATGAGAGAGACTTCAAGGAGATAACCTGGTGAGCTTGTTAGAGGTCTCCTGGACAGTGAGTGACATAAAGAATGGAAACTAGACAATCCATGAGAAATATAAAAGGCCATAGCTGGCTACAGTGGCCTGTTGAAGAAGAGTAGAGAACTATAGCTTCAAAGTAACTATAGTCCAACAGAAAAAGAATCGTAGATGTGAACCACAAGAGAGATGATGGAGAGGGTAAAGGAACTGTAGACCCTTCCCAAGAGAGTGATTATAGGCAGAATTCTAAGACTTCAAGATTTCGCTCCCTTGCGTCCACTCATGTATGATTCCCTCTCCTTGTATAATCACTTCCACGGAGCAAGACCCAGGAATATAATAGGATATCACTACCATAATTAGGCTACTAATCCTCTGAATTGATCAAAGGAGTTCCTGATTCATCTTGACCTAATTAGATGAGCTTTTTAAAAATGACAAAGTGTCAGGGACAGAGTCTCCTGCTGGCCTGGAAGGTGCAGCCTCCATGAGTTCTAGGGATGCAAGGAAAGAAATGTTACCAATAACCATGTGAAATTGGAAGAGGACTGCTAGCAGCATTTGAGATCACCACTCAAGCCAAAACCTTGACTTCAGCCTAGTGAGACCCTGAGCGGTGGACTCAATTAGGCTGTGCCTAGACTTCTGATCTACAGAAACTGTGAGACAGTAAATTTACACTGTTTTAAGCCTTTAAGTTCTGAGTAATTTGCCTCATGACAATAGAAAACCAATCTGAGGATCTTCTTTTTTTTTTATTGTCATTAAATCTGAATATTTATTTTATTTTTTTAATTAAATGTATTTATTTTCAGCAAAACAGTATTCATTATTTTTTCACCACACCCAGTGCTCCATGCAATCTGTGCCCTCTATAATACCCACCACCTGGTACCCCAACCTCCCACCTCCCCCGCCACTTCAAACCCCTCAGATTGTTTTTCAGAGTCCATAGTCTCTCATGATTCACCTCCCCTTCCAATTTCCCCCAACTCCCCTCTCCTCTCTAACTCCACATGTCCTCCATGCTATTTGTTATGCTCCACAAATAAGTGAAACCATATAATAATTGACTCTCTCTGCTTGACTTATTTCACTCAGCATCATCTCTTCCAGTCCTGTCCATGTTGCTACAAAAGTTGGGTATTCATCCTTTCTGATGGAGGCATAATACTCCATAGTGTATATGGACCATATCTTCTTTATTCATTTGTCTGTTGAAGGGCATCTTGGTTCTTTCCACAGTTTGGCAACTACAGCCGTTGCTGCTATGAACAGTGGGGTACAGATGGCCCTTGTTTTCACTACATCTGTATCTTTGGGGTAAATACCCAGTAGTGCAATTGCAGGGTCATAGGGTAGCCCCATTTTTAATTTTTTGAGGAATCTCCATACTGTTTTCCAAAGTGGCTGCACCATCTTGCATTCCCACCAACAGTGTAAGAGAATTCCCCTTTCTCCACATCCTCTCCAACATACATTGTTTACTGTCTTATTAATTTTGGCCATTCTAACTGGTGTAAGGTGGTATCTCAGTGTGGTTTTGATTTCAATCTCCCTGATGTCTAATGACGATGAACATTTTTTCATACGTCTGTTAGCCATTTGTATGTCTTCTTTGGAGGAGTGTCTGTTCATGTCTTCTGCCCATTTTTTGACAAGATTATCTGTTTTGTGTGTTTTGAGTTTGAGGAGTTCATTATAGATCCTGGATATCAATCTTTTGTCTGTACTGTCATTTGCAAATATCTTCTCCCATTCCGTGGGTTGCCTCTTTGTTTTTTTGACCGTTTCCTTTGCTGTGCAGAAGCTTTTGATTTTGATGAAGTCCCAAAAGTTCATTTTCACTTTTGTTTCCTTTGCCTTTGGAGACATATCTTGAAAGAAGTTGCTGTGGCTGATTTCGAAGAGATTACTGCCTATGTTCTCCTCTAGGATTCTGATGGATTCCTGTCTCACGTTGAGGTCTTTTATCCATTTTGAGTTTATCTTTGGGTATGGTGTAAGAGAATGGTCGAGTTTCATTCTTCCACATATAGCTGTCCAGTTTTCCCAGCACCATTTATTGAAGAGACTGTCTTTTTTCCACTGTATATTTTTTCCTGTTTTGTCGAAGATTAATTGACCATAGAGTTGAGGGTCCATATCTGGGCTCTCTACTCTGTTCCACTGGTCTATGTGTCTGTTTTTATACCAGTACCATGCTGTCTTGGTGACCACAGCTTTGTATTTTTTTTTAAAGATTTTATTTGACAGACAGAGATCACAAGTAGGCAGAGAGGGAAGCAGAGAGAGAGGAGGAAGCAGGCTCCCTGCTGAGCAGAGAGCCCAATGCGGGGCTCGATCCCAGGACCCTGAGATCATGACCTGAACCGAAGGCAGAAGCTTTAACCCACTGAGCCACGCAGGCACCCCCTGAGGACCTTCTAGAGGCAAGGACAGCTCAGCAAAAATGTGCTGGATAGACCACCAGATGCCACACAGAATGCTGCTGTGAGGGAACGCAGCAGGCAAAAGATCCTCAGTGGTGCATTCATTGTTGAGGTAGGGTACCCCCCAAAACCAAAAAGTACCCCCACAGGGCTCCAGCACCACCTGATAATATTCTAGTCATGTGAGACCTCTCCTATCCCTCTATGACTCTTTTCTGTCACAGTCATTTTCCAACTTCAAGCTGACATCATGGGGATGAGAGTCAGAGACCATAGTTAGCAAGCAGGGCTAAAGGGAAAGAATGCAACCCAGAGAAATACAGAAGAAGCCATTCTGGTACCTCCTACTGAGCCTGCTTGCCCACTACTAGCTTTCTACCTTGATAGCCTAAAGTTTTATCTTTGAAGGAGGTTCTTATATTTGATTGTTACTCTAAACTAGGACTAAGAAAAAGAACTGAATTTAGCTTTTTGGTTTGTATTTTTTTTTTCCTAACTAAAGTGACTACAGAACATTTTATTATCTGAAAATAAGAAGATAAATTCTGAGCCTAGCCAATATTTTATCCAAGGGTAAAGGAAGGACAAATTGAGTTTAAGAAGCATTATTTTTAAAAAACAGACTTAGCTGTATAGTGGCACCATGCTAGTCTATTCTTGGAACATAAGAGTTACTGAAATTTGGGGGCCCCTGCTTGGCTCTGTTGATAAAGCATGCAGCTCTTGATCTCAGGGTTGTAAGTTTGAGCTGCACATTGGGTGTAGGGTTTACTTAACAATAAAATCTTTAAAAAAAAAAAAAAAAAACAAGAGTTACTGAGATTTTAATGATTTGACACACCAAGAAAAATCTTTCTGTCCTGTTTTTAGATAGAAGTCATCAGGCTGGGAAAATGAAAAAAAAAATTGTCTATGTGAGCTGAGAAGAGCCTTAAAATTGATCTAGTATAATGACAAATAATACTAATCAGGCCATGATCAAAAATTCGGCTGTCAGGTTGTGCTGAAAATGTTCCAATGAGGATCTCAGACTCCTGATTCCACCTTAGTGGTGAAAAGGAAGAAGGTTGAGGTACTCAATACCAATCTCAGATTCAAGCATAACATGGTGGTGACAGTTCTCCTAGTAATTCTTTTGCCCCACTTAAATTAAAAGGATTTCTTTACACTAAGAATTGAAAATTCTTCCATAATATCTCATATTTATTCAGTGCATGTACACTTGAGAGCTGTCCAAATAAGAGCTATAATTTACCTAAAAGTCATGGTCTTGACTCTTGAAAAGATTGTTGTATAATAAATTTTTTAATTTATTCTATTTTATTTATTTATTTGACAGCAAAAGAGAAAGCACAAGCTCAGGGAGCAGTAAAGGGAGAGGGAGAAGCAGACTCCCTGCCCAGTGGGGAGTCCCATGCAGGGGTTGATCCCTGGACCCTAGTATCATGAACTGAGCTGAAGGCAGATGTTTAACCATCTGAGTCACCCAGTTGCCCCAATAATAAACTGTTTTTAATATAAATTCCACTCCTGAAAAAAAAGATGAGCACACACACATTCAGAGACACCCCCTTATTAAAAGATATCCATGTTTCATTGAAGTATGAGAAGTGGCAAAATTGTATTTTTATTTCTACTCCTACAGAGGAAATAGAAGACATGTAGGGACATTGGAGAAATGGAGGAGTCTCAAGAAGTAAGCAAAGAGAATAAGGATGAAGCAAATGGCCTAAGAAGAAAGACTGAGATTTAGACCAGAGAAGAGAGCAGAGAGAAGTAGCCACAGAGAATTCACCAAGCCAGAAGCAAAGGGACAGTGTGAGGAACAAGGACCCCAATCTCTGTGACTTCTGGTGAGGACTAGGCCTGGAGGGCAGCAGGGCCCTGGTGGGAAGGTCTCACCACTGTATTTCATTTCTTGGCATAAAGGAGGTGGCCACTGAGGATGCCTCCTTCTGAGCAGTTTTATCTCCTGTCTGAGGAGCTGGGGCTGACCACTGCATATTTCTAACAGTGAGTCATCTGAAGACTTACTCTAAGTCTCTGGCCATAGTCACGCTTCCTCCCACCTACATTCCCCGGCTGGAATGTCTTTCTATGACACCCTTTCATCACCCTATTGAATTCTTGCCCCACTTGTAAACCCAATTCAAAACCAATCACTCCATAAAGTCCACAGGCATGTCCCTCTTTTCTAATGTTCTATTGAGTTTAGAAGGAAAGGAGATGTACATACTCAGATCACCTACCTTACATAAAGGACTTGTTGGCTGCTCTCCACTCTGTTCCAGTTATCTCTCGCTGTGTAACAAACCATCCCCTAAGCATAGTGACCCGAAACAACTGCCCTAATATATTAGGCTCATGAATGCAGTGTGCTCATGAAGCACAGAGTGGGGACAGTTCTTCTCTGTTCATCTTATTTGGGGCCTTCATCAAAGTGACTTTCAGTTTGGAGATGACTCAATAACTGGAACAGTTTGAGGATCCACACCCAAGATGGCTTCTCCACTCCCATAACGGTTGCCCAAGTTGAGATGGTGAAAAACAACCAGGATTCAGCCAGAGGGCCTACATGTGACCACTCTAGTATGATGGCCTCAGGGTAGTCATCAGACTTTTTATATGGGAAGTCTGGGCATTTATGACCTCACTTTGGAGTTCAGATAATATCACTTCTGTTATACTCTTTTGGCGCAAGCAAACTCAGTCCGTCCAAATTCCTGGGAAGGGTACCTTGAACCCCCACATCTCAATAGGAGTAATGAAGAATTTGCAGATGTATTTTAATCCCACTACAGATAGAGTGACACATGTAATTCTCACGGAAATGTTTAGAGAATATTAGTATTTATACTGAACAGATGACAAAAACCAAGTTTCAAAGAAGGTATGCCAATGTATTATTAGGTCACATGCCTGGAGAGAGATGTCCAAGTTTGTCTACTTTCAGTGCCATTGATAATTTCATTTAGACTTTCTGTCACCCTTGAGTCATCACATTGGCGTTGCCCTAATTCTAAACTCTTTGAGAGCACAGATTGTATCATTTCTTTCTTATTGCATACACATGGCCTAAATACCTATGTCAATAGTGAGACTTGTCTTTAATATTAGCCAAGTGATTTTCAATCATTTCCCCTGCCAAAAGCATTGTATCTTTCATCTTGCTTTCCTTCCTTATGTTGCATAGGTAAATAAAGTTGACTGACACCAAGGCTACTGCCTCTCCAAGGAAAGGGAAAGTATGGCAGAAAGTCAAGTACACAAAAACAGAAGGTTTGTTTGTTGTTGTTGTTTGTCAAAGAAAACAGTGTAAAATATAGCATTCATTAATCCAGCAAATATTTATGGAACACAGCTATTGACAGACACTGTTCCAGGCAATGAAGATAACTGATTGACTAAAGCCCCTGCCCTCATGGACTCACACTCTAGGGGCTGAGTCAGACAAATCAATAAAAATAAAATATATCAGGTAATGATAAGTACATAAAGAAAAATCATGGGGAGCAAGGGTAAAGAAAGTAACATGGTACTGTTTTAGATAACATGTCAGAAAATACAGTTTGAAAAGGTGATCTTGAAAGAAGATCCCCTAGCTTCAGTCAAGCTGCCCTAGGTGACAATGCAAGAAGTAGAGACAAGCCATTAGGCTGAGCAATTCTGAATTCCCGACTCACAAAATCATAAGGAAACAGTTTAGTATAGTTTGTTAGGTAACAATTAATGACTAGAACACAGAATGAGAAAGGAGGCAGGAGGACCAATGAAGGAGCTTCCGCAATAATCCAGGCTGTTGTCAGTGGGAGGCTAAAAACTATTCGGGGGTAAGGACATGTTTTTATACAGAAGGAATTACTATTTTCGATGGCCTAAAATCTTGGGCCCGGAGTGAAAGCTCTATGATCCAAAATTAATGGTAATGGGTTACATTATTAAGTGTTTTACTAAATGTCAGGTATTGTTCTGAAAGCCTTCATTCAATATGATTTACCTGTTTTAAGCCTCACGACAACCTATGAAGTGGGTACCACTATTACCCTCAATCACATATGAGAAAACCGAGGAATGGAGGAGCTAATTAACTCTCTGAAGTTTCTTATTTGGAGAAGAGTTGTTCCCGGTAAGTTGAATACAGGTTGGCTGTCTCAATAAACTGTGGTCTTAACCAATCTTAACCTCTGGTTATACAACATACACTACAATCTAAGTTATTCCAGTAACTAGCTCTCTGACCTTTGACAAGCTACTTGACCTTCCTGAGACTCAGTTTTGTAATCTGTAAACTGCAGAGACTAAAGAAGATGATCTATAATCTCTGAAAACTGTAACATCCTGTGATTCTAGATGCCAGAATTCCTAGAATTGAGCCTGTTTGTTTCTGGAATTCAGAATGAATAACCTCAAGTGCAGTCACAAGAAATAAGAGACAGAAAGTTTATTGTAGACACTAGAGATACTCCAGGACCCATCCCCTCAAGACAAGAGCGTGTATCTAGAGCCAATTGCAGCTTGTCTCTGTCCCTTCTTTCCTTCTGGTTCTGTAGCCCAGTGTGACAGCAAGATGACCCACAGTTCAGCATCCCTCCTCCCCCGGTTAAAACAGTGCTGTTAAGGGGCTCCTGGGAAGTTGAGCCTCTGCCTTCAGCTCAGGTCATGATCCCCGGGTTCTGGGATCAAGCCCTGCATTGGGCTCTCTGCTTAGCAGGGAGCCTGCTTCCCCTCCTCTCTCTCTGCCTGCTTCTCTGCCTACTTGTGACCTCTCTCTCTGTGTCAAATAAATAAATAAAATCTTTTTAAAAAATTAAGACAGTGCTGTTAAAAAAAAAACAAACAAACTGCAAGTTGTCTGGGACCCAAAGACCAGACCAGCTCATCATGGATGTCCTTTTAGGAATTACCCCATTCCATGCAGAATGAATATTTCAGTGGAGAATAGAAAGGTCCTAAACCCTCCCTACCCAGTCCCACTCACAAACCAAGAGAAAAGTCGCTAATATTATTGGTCAGATTTCAGGTTGCTGACAAAACCACACTGGATAGGGCTATTGTATATTAAAAGATCCCATTGAAGGAATCACTTTTGTCTCCTTCCAGCTTCTATGCCTTTAGGTAGTTGAGACCTGAGCTGATTTGGTCAGGTGCTCTGGTCTCTGCCATCATCATGTTATACAGCTAGCTTAGTGAGCTGAGCCAGATCTCCCCAGGAACTTGGCCATCTTGCTGTCTGTCACCCTGTTTCCATGTGGCTAAGTGGCCAGGTAAGTAAGTCAGAATCTTTCTTAGACCCATGTTATGCTTTGCCATTTACTCCATGAGGAAGCTTTTACTAAATGGGCCAAGACTAAATGGGCCAAGACTAAATGGGAACTGGTTTTCTGGATGCTTTTCCTCCTAGTCACTGAACTGCAGCATTCTCATTCCTCTTGTCAAGATTCCTCTGGTCAAGATCCTGGCAGTGGTGGAGTCATGGTTCAGTGGCTGGAATCTCTATACATCCTGAAAGAGAAAGACTGCTCACAACCACCTCTGGAACAGGTCACCAGCCCCTATTTTTCCCACAACTGTATATGTCTGGGCTTGGAAACATTGTCACTCTGATCTGTCTCTATTACCCATGCCCTCATTCTACTCTAGAAGGCATCAGAGACTAAATCTAGATATTCTTATATTTTTTTGTCTCTTGGAGCATTTTGAATTAATCACTGTGCCCTTCTTGAATAAGCACCCCAAAATACCACCAAGTCTTCTCTTCAGAAAAACTAAACTTCGCAATTTGACTGAATGCCTTCTCATGGGACATGGTTCCAGACCCCATGCCCTTTTTTTTTCCCCCACTCGCCTCTGGATGTACTCCACATTGTCAAAGTTCTTGTTTAGGTAGAGAGTGAACTTTCCCAAGGGAACACAATTCCAGATATGCTGTGGTCATCAAAGAGTATAACAGAACCTTCACATTTGTTTTTATGAATTCTAACATCTCTTTAGTGTGGTCCATGATTGTGTTGAATTTTTAGCAGCTATATGACACTGGCGGCTCCCTATCTACAGGTAGCTAAGGGCTTGGGTTTAAAAGGGAAAATTTAAGAAAATTACTATGCCCCTGACTCCTTCCCTCTCTGAACCTATACTCTTTCTTGGTTCTAGAAGCCAATTTCTGAGGTTTTAGGTATGAGGGCATTAGCCCTTCTTGAGAAACATACTGTAGCTGGCTAGAATGGGAATCCAGCTACAGTGCGTCGTAAGACTACTGAAGGGGCAGGAATGGGCCTCGAGAAGTAAAGCAAATAGAGCATTAACAGAAGCTTCTAGTAGCATTTCACTGCTCCCCACCCAGCCAATCACAGAGTTTAACAAACTTGCCCCAGATTGCAAAACTGTTCAGTAATAGAGCTAAATAAACTTGTCTGAGTAGTGTTCTTGTCCACTACTCTATACTCTATAACCTGATAGTCTGATATTTCTCAGATCACAGCCCATGGATCATTACATCAGAACCATAATAATATGCATTCTTTGATGCTATACCAGTCTTATTGAATCATATTCTCTGATGGTACCCTGAAATCATCTTTTTTCACAAACTGCCTAAGTGATTCTTAAATACATCAATGTTTGGGAACCAATATCTTAGGTAACTCCAGTTAAATAATTCTCCACCTGGAAGAATGAGAGGATAAAGATGAGAAGGCCCTTTAGCAAACTAAAAGAATTCTTCCAGATGTGTAAGTAGAAACTCCTTCTCTCCTAGTCTTTAAAATTTACTAGATGGAAAAACAAAAACAAAAGTAAAAAGAAACAAACAAACAAAAAAACTCCAACTTACCCCACAGAACATTAAATGGGGGCAAGCAATAGTGCTCACAATACTTCCTTTTCTTTCTTTTTTTCCTTTCTTTCTTTCTTTCTTTTTTCTTTTTCTTTTCTTTTTTTTTTTTTTTTTTTTGTGGGAAAAGTGTTGATAAAAGCTGCTTGGTCTCTTGAGACTAAAGATAAGAAGATCAAAAGATTTGAGTAATTGCTAGTTACTGTTCTACTGGCAAACAATATTATTACCTGAACTATCAACACCTCAGGATCTCTAGGATTTAGTGACTTGAAATGGAATAGAGTTCAAGACACAAGACATAGCTCTAGAGGTAAAAAGGAACAAACCATAAATGACCTTGCAGTCCTTGATAAAGAGTTTAGGCTTTATCTCCTTTGAGATAAAGAGTTGTGACACAAACTGGTTAATTGTTTCCCAGCTCTCTTTTCTTTCCTCCTAGGTGAGACTGCCCCTGGACTACATTTCCCACCTCCCTTTAGTTAGTTGTGGTCATGTGGCTGTTGTCTGGCCAATGAGCTGTGGGTGAAAGTTTTAGAGTCCATTTCCAGTCCTGGCCTTAAAACCTCACATTCTATCCTCTAGTTCCTTTTTCTCCCCATCCACCAGCTAGAAGTTAAGGACTACAGAAATCTAAAAGTTGGTGGAGTCAGAAGAAGAAAGGGGCCAGGGTCCCTGGCTCACCAGGGACCTGCCTATTTAAACATTCATATTACACTATTGCTTGAACAAGAAATAAATCTTATTCCATTAAAATACTGATATTTGAGAATTTATTCATTCCAACAACTAGCATTAATATAAGAATTATCTTAGCTAATATAGGAATTATAACAGGACTTCAGTTAACATGAGGAGTTCTTTGTATAGTAAAGCCACCCTGATGGGACACCACTTGGCAAAAATTAGATTCAAAGGTAAACAAGAACTTGAGTTGCTTACAAGGAATCTTCTCTGTTTAAAATAAAATAGAACAAAGATCAAGCATATTAATGATCATGTGGCCCAAAATTATTTCTATGGGTCATTTACTTTAGTAACCTGCCTGTGGGCAGATGAATATCCATCAAATCTCAGGGTTTTTACATAATTTCAAAGAGCTCCAATAATTACACTACCTTCCATAGTAATCCATAATTGTTGTTTGGCTCAAGATACTTTTTTGTGTGTACATAGTTTTACTACATTTGAAAAATATTTTCTGAAATATTGGTATGGAAGTCTGCTAGTTTCTCCCCAAATGCATTCTTCCTTTCTTCTAAACTATGATAGCTCTTGAAACTGATTAGCACAAGACTAATCAGTTAGAAACTGTTTTGGAGCCTCTCTTGCAGCTAAGTATGACTATTTGACTAAGTTCTCCCTAATAGAATGCAATGAAAGTCTTGAACGTAACCAAGTGCAGCCACAGAGAATATTTGTTCATGTAATTGGGAGTATAGTGCTCTTTTCAGAGTTCCTGACAATCAGGTGCACTCAATAAATGTTTAGTTACTTTCTACCCCATGTTATCTCTGTCATAAACTCAGAACAATATGCTTAATGTGATACTAGGGGTGCCTAGGTGGCTCAGTCAGTTAAGCATCTGACTCTTGATTTCAGCTCAGGTCATGATTTCAGGGTCCTGAGATTCAAGCCCAGAATCAGGAGTGGAGCCTGCTTAAGATTCTCTCTCCTTTTCCCTCTGCCTCTCCTCATACCTGAGATCTCTCTTTCTCTCTCTCAAAAAAAAAAAAAAAAAAAAAAAGTTAAAAAAATATGCTTAATGTAATACTATTTTCTGGGTGGAAGGAAATGGAAGTAAAGGAACAAGAAATTAACCTTTCTGGTACATAGTACCATATTTTAAGATTCCCATTTGGTGCTCCATTTTTAGGGCCACAGTGTCTCTTTAAGAAAAAGAAAAATATTTTAGAATATGTCTAAAGCAGCCATCATTTATCCTCCCTTCCTCACATTTATAAATGACATTAATTTTCAAAGTTTTATGAAACTAACCAGCATAATTTTTGTAATTAGAAAAATATATAGTAAGTACAAAGAATTGAAAAATAGAAAGTTCTTATAATTTCATCCAAAGTGGTAACTGTACAATTCTGGTTTTTAAATATATATATTTATTATATATATATAAATATTATATAATATATAAATATTAAATACATATGTATAAACACATATATAGTTAATATATTTAATTCATTTTTATTAATATACACATTTAAATAAATATATTAATATATACCTTTTTTTAACAAAAACAAAATCATAAATGTGTGGAGTTAGGTAACTTGCTTTTTTCTTTTTTGTTCTTTTTGTTTTTTTAAATAACAGCTTTATTGAGATATAACTTATGTAGAGTACAATATAATTTTAAAATGTACAATATAGGGGGTTTTATTTTTAGTATATTTAGAGTTTACAGCCATCTAATTGCAGAAAATTTTCATCATTCCAAAACAAAACTTAGTATCCATTAACAGTCATTCCCAATTCCTTCTTTGGCTAGGCCCTGGAAATCACTACTTTCTATCTCTGTGTATTCATTCGTCTGTTAAGGGCATTTCATACCAGTGGAGTAGTACAGTGTGTGGCCTTTTGTAGCTCTCTTCCTTCACTTAACAAGTTTCCAAGTTTCATCCATGTTGTAGCAGGTATCAGTAACAATACTTTATTCCATTTTTAGCCCAAATAATATTCCATTGTATGGACATACCACATTTATTTATCCATTCATCAGTTGATGAACATTTAGGTTGGTAACTTGCTTTTTTGCTGATCAAATTTTTATTAACATGGAATTTAGAATCTGTTTCATGCCTGTGGAGTATTCCATTGAAGAAGGACCAATGCAGGGCACCTGGGTGGCTCAGTGGATTAAGCCGCTGCCTTCGGCTCGGGTCATGATCTCAGGGTCCTGGAATTGAGTCCCGCATCGGGCTCTCTGCTCAGCAGGGAGCCTGCTTCCTCCTCTCTCTCTCTGCCTGCCTCTCAGTGTACTTGTAATTTCTCTCTGTCAAATAAATAAATAAAATCTTAAAAAAAAAAAAAAAAAAGAAGGACCAATGCACTGAATGAGATGTACCATGTTTCTTAATCTAACTCCCCGCTTACAAACTATCTTGCAATAAACATACCAATAGACAAACCTTAACAATTCTGTCTCACTTTAAGTTAGAGTTGGCAGCTAGAATGGGATTGACTTTTTCCTTTATGCCATTATATTCTGGGAGTGAAGGTAGGTACAAATACGGGGACAGATAGGGCAAGGGGGTGAGAGCGCCAGGCAACTCTCTTATCCTCCATCAGGGAAAGCTGTTTAGGAATACGCCCCTGAAAATGGCTGTAATCCTCCAAATAAAATTATTTTCCTGACCAAAGGCAGACATAAGTCATAGACTGCCAACATGTGGTTCTAGCCTCTTTCAGATCTCAAGCAGCCTGAGGCAGTACTCTCTCAGCCCCAAAAGGCTGAATATAAATTGTGCTTGTTGGCAATTTCTGCTGACGTGCTGCCTGACACATGGCTAAAAGCCTTTCTCAGAGCTGAGAATAAATTCCAAGACAGCAATGACAGCTATAACAATGATGCCACGTGTTAAAGCGTTTAAAAACCCTCATCAGGAGTAGTCATCCAACACAACATCCTTTACATAGATAGATCCTGCCCATTGGAAGACAATGGGGGGAGGGTGTGCTATGCTAAAGAAGGGGAGAAGAAAGATTGTTCCGCAAGAGGTGATCAGAGTGAGGTTTTTAGGCACTATTTAGATGAAGTTGCCCCTTTTCCACCCTTCCCTCTCCAAGCCCAAAGGGATCAAGTTCTTCTAAGGCATTTCAGTCATGAGCAGATGTCTACTGTGCAACCAGAAAATGAGACAAAGGGGAATACAGCATCGCTTGAAAGAGCATAATAAACACAAATTATGCTGCCTCCAATGGACCGTACGGCTTTCATTTGCAATCTGGCTTATTCCACGTGATTTGTTTCAAAAGGATTGAGGATTGTTCTGGGAGCGGTGATGGGAGGTGGTTAGGCTGACATTGTGTCTTGAGGCTCAGCTTCTGTAGGGTGTCCATACAAGACATGTGCTTTAAGAGCATTTTGGGGGGCTAATGGTTTTGTTTAAAAAGCAAAATCAGGAAAGGGAAAGTCTGCCAGCCTCTTTGAAGAAAGAAATTCTTTCCCTTTTTAGCAAGAATTTGCCATAGACTAATTTTTTAACCAATAAAACTGTGTGTGCGTGAGTATCTGTGTGTGTGTTTTCAGAAAGTTATTTTGCAAAAGGAACATGCCTTGAGATTTACAAGAAGAATTGGCAACATGAAGCGAACTGAGGGACCTTCTTGAGTCAAAAGGAAAAAAAAAATCCCTGGTGGTTTCTGGCTCACAGATACTCTGCAAAATGTCCTGGGATGGGGACCATCTGGACAAAGATATTCCCACCCCACCAAACAAAATGCAAGTTAGAAAACAGGAAAAACACACCCCCACACACAAAGCGAGCCAAGAAGCCAAATGATTGAAGGGCAACAACCTTGCACAATACAGGAGGAAGTTGAGTTCCCCAGGCACCTTGGGAAGCAGATCTGCTCTCAATCCTGGGGGATGTCCCCCAGAACACCCCAGGGGAGGGAAAGAGCATAGGTCCTGATGAATGTGGGGCAAAAAGGGAAACGGGAAGATAGGAAATGAAGAAATTTCTTTTTTGTAACCATCTTCCAAGCTGTCTCCAAGCACTCAAAAACTGGCCAAAATAAAGGCTACTTTCTAGATGGCTTTGAATGACAGAATGGCCATTTCTTGGGATTCCTTAGGATGTGCAAACTGTTATGAGGTCTAAAAGGGTGCAAGATGCCTCTGCTAAATCACCTGACCAGTGAAGTTATCAAACATATAAACAAATATGCAACATAGTCACAAACACACAAGGAAATTTCATTGGCATGATATACTATCTGCAAAGCTAACCAAACTTTTTTAAGTTTGCTGGTATATACTATAACACTCTTAAAATTCGTCTACTGGATTAGATTTTCCAAATTTATAGAACTGAAAAAAATTTTCATCATAGTTATTAGAGGTCAATGGGACTAACACACATATCTGTGCTCTGGTACCACTGTTGTTTTCATGGTGTTGGTTTTCCAAGTATAGTAAAGATGTCAGGTTCTCCATTCTGTACAAAGGAAAATTACCAATGGTTTTATTTTGAGAGGAATCTAAACACATAAAACATTGCTTTGGGGGCACCTGGGTGGCTCAGTGGGTTAAAGCCTCTGCCTTTGGCTCAGGTCATGATCCCAGGGTCCCGAGATCGAGCCCTATATCGGGCTCTCTGCTCGGCAGGGAGCCTGCTTCATCCTCTCTCTCTGTCTCTCCGCCTACTTATGATCTCTGTCTGTCAAATAAATAAATAAAATCTTTTAAAAAAAATTGTTTCCCCATTGTTTTCCCTGAGTGGTGAAGGCATACCTTCTTCAGCACTTCATAGCTGAACACCACATTCTTCCCCTTTTCCGATAAACCACTTCAACATCTAAGTCTTTTCACTGTATCTTTGAACTATGTAATCAGAGTCTTTTCTGTCCATCAGCAGCCCATCCTTTTCCATTTATGAAAGCTGTTGGTTATAGACTTCTGCTTTCCAGAACAGCTATCCACAACTTGTGGTCCACCAGGCTGTGCTGGTCCAAAAGACTTGGCAAGTGATCCAAAGTGTCCTCCCTACATAGAGGCGAAGTAAAGGCAAGTTCATTGCTGCCTGTCAAACAAAATAACCTCACAAAGACACACAGGGAATCACTGATCCAGACCACAGGATAGTCTCTAGCTATTATCAGAGTTTTAAAAAAGAAAATCAATCCATGTGGCCAGGCCAGAAACATTGTGGTCCTGGTTGCTAAGCATCTACTTTCTAGTCAGGAATTTTGCTTCACCAGCCAGCTTTCATTACTTTGTGATTTTTTTTTTTTTTCTAAGACACTTTTATGTGTTTATGTGTGTATTTCTCCATCTTCACCTCGGAAATAGGAGGTAAAAAGATACAGCACTTTAAGATTAATCTATTTAGATAAAAGAAAATAAAGTGAAGAAAGATAGTGCTATAGTAGTGTGTCTGTCTTCCTTCCTTCCTTCCTCTTTTCTTTTTTGGCAATGGAATGCTTCTCCCCAGAAAAGTACTAAAATTAACCCCATTATATACAAAGGCAAAAGTGTGGCTACTCTGGTCAGATGGGGTAAAGGAGGCTGACCTTTGCTCCACCTCCCCCATCCAGTATTGCTTTCCTCTGTCAGCCACAGAGACCAACCCATGGTATTTTAGGGATTTACAAGAAGTCTGAAAGCCATCGGTTTAGTAGAAAGACCACTGGGTGGGTGTCAGGAGACCGAGTTTCATTTTGAAATGGATCTCGGGCCACTGCCCTCCCATGTCAGGAACCAGAAGGACTAGGATTACCTGGGACGTGAGAGACAGTCTCAATAGTCACACTGGTCCAAGGGTGTTCCCATGTTTCAACAAAAGTAGCTCTTCTTAGCTCGTTCCCCTTTTAGGGTTCCACTGGAGTTTTAGAATTTGTAAAACTACTTGAACAGGGGATCTCTAAGGTCACTTTCAATTATGAAATCCTATACTAAAGTTCTAATTTAACTATAGTTCATCTAACTTTCCTGTAGAGAAAAGACTAGTAGAAAGGCCATAGAATACATTTATTTATTCATTTGCTGGCTGCTGAGGAGCTAATAGTATTTTCCAGTGCTCCCTCCTTTGTTATGCTTAAATTCCAATAGTAAAGATACCTGGCTACTTCTTTCAGAAAAGAAGATAATCATGACAGTTCAGGAAGCAAGGTATTACTTAATTCAGTTCTCTTCCTTAAAAATCATTTATTACTGTCATGTGCATAAGATGTACTCATTTGAAACCCAGTTAAATTTATGAGTTTGACCCAATTCAAATATTTCAGCTGCAATCCTGTTCCAAGCACACACATTTTAGAAACTCATCTTCTTTGTAGTTCCTCAAATTATACCAAGCATCAGTAGGTTGTTTGTGTAAAAATTACACATTGAAGAAATGATGGAACTATCCTAAATAACTTTTTGCATAAAAAAAAAGAAAGAAAGAAAAAATTAATCTCCAAATAAACCAACTTTACCTCTACTCTTAGTTTTGTCTACTACCCTCCAGTGCCTATGTATACTGTTCAAAGCTATTACCACTGTGCCCATATCAATTTGCAATATGATTTTTCAATTACTTTGTAAAGAGTATAAGTTTCTACATTTTCTTTCTAGTTATGATTAGTAGAGACTGTGGAATATTCCATTGTGTTGATGCATGATAGTTTGTTAACCATTCTCTGATTATATTTCAGTCAGAAATCAAGCAGCAAGAAAATCTCAGAATCATAGTGCCAGAGGTTGTAGTTCTGTTATGAAGGCCTATCTCTGAACCACCAAAATACTTTGCTTGTCTCTGCTTGTCTCACATTACCACTGGGTCAAATGTTAGCAGGGCTTCACTAAATGTTCTCAAGGCTAGAAAATATATATGGCAAATAGAGAACAAAATGCATACCATAGAGGGACTTTTCAGCCTACCTTGGTCTTTAAATACAGAGAAAATTGGAAAAGTGAACCTACACAGTTTCTTCAGGTTTTGATCAAGGATCCCAGGTTGTAGATACTACTTTAGCTAGGTCACTCTTGATTACCTTTGATTCTGCCTTCCAGGAAAATCTACATCAGAAATTTCTATAGAAGTAACTCAGTTGGGAAGTTATTTCCTCTTTTAGGAAGTATTTATGTGAAATATTATGTGAAATAATCTCACAAGCTTTGAAGCTGGAAATTTTTAGGAATGGATCCTTTGGGTGGTACCTAGGAAATATGTCCTCAACTAGACATATTTCTGTTTGGTGTTTTATGAGCATTTGGATATTGTGAACAAAGCATTTGTCATCTGCTAAAACATCAGGAGACACTGAGCCTTCAGAATGGATAGGCCTTGATTTCTTCTTCTACCAGAATGTGGTTTGCAGACACAGTGGGTGATTATTTTGACTATGTTCCACATATGTTCAGAGGGTTTGTCAACAAGAGCCTAAAAATGTCACTTTTTAGAAATCTTGCTTTTGTTCTTCTCTATTAGTCCTTGTCATTCTTGCTCTAAAACATGCTAAAAAATTCCAACCTTCCAATGCTGTTTGCACCTTTCTAATGCTTGTAGCAGGTACATTGGGCTGTATAAATACTAACGAGGAAATCAGTCTCTGAAAAGTGCTAAATAATCACATTGTTGGAGCTATAACAGCAATACAAAGCACTTTCATTTTCACAAGTACATTTTGAATGTAATAAAATAAAGAGTGTTAGTTAAACAGAGACATTTGCACCATGGGAGGTTGCAGAACTATTCAAAGGTAACATTGATAGAGGTTAAAATATGAAAGAAGTTGTTGGGAACAGATTATTATTATTTTAAGTGGAAACATACTTAAATCATTCAAAAAGAATAGGATTGCAATCTTATTATGATGGGTGTTCAAGTTTGTGATTTAAAAAAAATACAAATCTGCGTGTGACTAGTATATCATTCAAGAAAAGCTGATATGCCTCTAACATTTTCCTGTCTTTCTTTTTTCACTAAAACCTTCTAAGTTCATTATGTCAACTTGGGACAGACTACTAGCTTGGAATGAACTTTGCTTCTCAGCAACCATAGTCATGCAAAGAATAATGACCACTTTTCACTATATCTGTATCTTTGGGGTAAGTACCCAGTAGTGCAATTGCAGGGTCATAGGGTAGCTCTATTTTTAATTTTTTGAGGAACCTCCACACTGTTTTCCAAAGTGGCTGCACCAACTTGCATTCCCACCAACAGTGTAAGAGGGTTCCCCTTTCTCCATATCTTCTCCTACACTTGTTGTCTCCTGTCTTGTTATTTTTGGCCATTCTAATTGGTGTAAGGTGGTATCTCAATGTGGTTTTAATTTGAATTTTCCTGATGGCTAGTGATGATGAACATTTTTTCATGTGTCTGTTAGCCATTTGTATATCTCCTTTGGAGAAGTGTCTGTTCAATGCCATATGTATCCCAATGTTCATACCAGCAATGTCCACAATTGCCAAACTGTGGAAAGAACCAAGATGCCCTTCAACAGATGAATGGATAAAGAAAATGTGGTCCATATATACAATGGAGTATGATGCCTCCATCAGAAAGGACGAATACCCTACTTTTGCATCAACATGGAAGGGACTGGAGGAGATTATGCTGAGTGACATAAACCAAGCAGAGAAAGTCAATTATCATATGGCTTCACTTACTTGTGGAGCATAAAGAATAACATGGAGGACTTTAGGAGAAGGAGAAGAAAAGTGAATTCGGGTAAATCGGAGGGAGAGACGAAAGATAGAGACTGTGGATTCTGAGAAACAAACTGAGGGTTATGGAGGCAAGGCAAGTGGGTATTAAGGAGATGTTATGGAGGCCTGTGGTGGGTATTAAGGAGGGCACATATTGTATGGAGCATGAGGTATGCTGCATAAACAATGAATCTTGCAACATGGAAAAAATAAAATTAAATTAAGATGTTTAAAAAAAAGTGACTAAGGAAACATATCGACCAGTTACAATGTATAAATTTTGTTTAAATTCTAATTTGAACAAAAGCCTCCTTAAATATTTTTGAGATAATCAGAGAAATTGCACACTGAATGGACAATTGATAAATATTACGGAATTGTTGTTTTTAGATGTGATAATAATATAATAATATTATAGTATGTCATAAAAAGAGACCTTATCTTTTGGAAAGTATACTGAAATACTGATGGATAAAATGATATGCTATGGGATTTCGGATTTGTGGGAGGAAGTATGTGCTTGTGTTTTATTGAAAGTGAGGTCATGAGTTGATAATTTTTGAAGCTAGATGATGGGTAATACGGATTTATTGTGCTAGTTTCTTTAATTTTCTCTGTATTTTGTATAGATGTGGTAATCATGAAAATAGTTTCTAAAAAGCAAAAAAAAAGTATTAATAAGTGCTCAAATCCATGAAGACAAAAGAAAAAACAGAGTTAAATTAACATGATCTAATAATAGATGCTATAAAATATTGATGGGTCTTAATCAATAAAAATCAAAATGTAGAAGAAGAAGAAAAAGAAGGACCACTATCATTAGCCGATCCCAGAGCGCATGTGTCTAAGAGAATGCAATCCTAGCCTTGTCTTCCCCCAGGCAACCCATCATTGGGACTCTGAAGATGGGAACTCCATTGCAATCAATACCATCAACCACCTGGGAGCATTTTGTGCCAAAAATAAGTATACTTTAGGCCTTCCTCCACAGCCCTTCTTTTAAAATTTTAAAACTGCACTTGGAAAATCACTAATTTTTTGAGAATTTTGACTCATTCAGTCATAGCAAAAGATACATGTATGATCAAAGTAGTACTTGCCTTTCGAGAATTGTCCTAAATGTATTTAAAATTCGCTTTTTACTTTCCTTGCCTCATGCTTCATATAAGGTAAATTTAGTAGACGATAATGATGCCCTCTAAATGAAGGGTTAAAGGGGCATCGAAGGAGGGGCTGATAAGGGAAAAACTGTACTCTAAGAAGGCCCACCAAACCAGCAAGGGAATTCCAGTCCCTGTCTCAAAGCCCTTCCGGGTTCTTCTTTCCTACCCCATTCCCACACACGCCAAAAGTACTAAGTATGTGGAAGTAGGTATAAATCACCCTCCCTGCTTGTGCTCTGGGCTTAGACCTTTGAAGAACAGTCTCCTCTGAGCCTACTGGTGTTAAAGAAACCCCCAATCCTCCTTTAAATTTTTTTTTTAAATTTTTTTAAATTTTTCTTTAAAGATACATTGGATTCCTTTAGTACTTTGGACCAGCATGATTTGCCTTAACGAACAGTATTCCATCAAACATGTTTTTTTAAAACCTTCCTTGCCAAAGTCATTATATAACAGAAAGGAAGGAAATGTCTCTATTACTGCCTCTACTCCTTCTTTGCAACCCTCACAACTCCTTAGTCAATCAACTACTTTACTGTCAGAATGCTCAAAGATCTGCCTTTAGTACTACAGAAAAATAATAATAATATCCTCTTAAAAAATAGTTATGGTTCTGGGCCTCAGGGAGCTTACACAATGTCTTATTATTCTAATTCATTGGGTGTTCTTTGAGTGGCAAGAATCCCTAATTCTCTATCAGTTTGTTTGTCCCCATTGTAAACATTTTAAGTTTCAGTAAACAAAAATCTCACTGGACCCTAGGAAAACAGCAGAGCATATTAATCTAAAACAAACGTCAAATCAAATTGCACTTTTGCCACCATCTAGCTGTTTGATATGTAACAATTACTTCTCCAATCCTCGGTGTCATCATCTATAAAATAGGATTAACTGTGCTTACTGCAATTCTTGTAAAGATTTACTAAAATGTTAGGAAGTAGCTACCTCAGGACTTAACACAAAATAAGCCCCAAAATAAGGTTGTTTATTCATTAAGTTTGTATTTAATCTTATCATTTTGTTCAGTGATGACCACTCAACCTAAGACTAAATGAACATATCCTCTACGCATGTCTCATAGGTTCAAATCCTGTTGAACCTATGATGGTTATCTGCCCTGTTATCTGCCTTCTGATGGTCTGTAAACATAGAATATATTCTTAAATTACTGCTTGTTTGAATTTCTCACCTAGATTATAAATGCTTTTAGGAAAAGGACCATATCATATGCTTTTCTGCTGGAGAATTATTTGGGGAAAAGGTCATTTTTGGAACACTATTAGGTGTAAAGTGCTCCACACGTTGTCAATCCTTCAGCAAGCTTTACTGAGAGCTTGCTGTCTACATCTAAATATACCAAGACGGTTGATAGGCCTCCAAAGGTTTACCTTGGGTGAAAGTAACTTTTCACATTTTGATACTTATTTTGCAGAAGGCTCATTTTTAAAATAATGGTACCACTCCTTTTGGTGTAGTTTTACACTGCCAGCAAATCTTTCTGTTTAAACGTAAACATCTCACTGTGAGCAGGAAGTTCAAGTTCTGCTAGAAAATGTTCATGTACAATAAACACAGAGTAATAAAGATATCACAATTTCAATGCAAGTCTGCAGGGAGCCCATAGATCTCACAATCATATAACGTTATAATTTCAAAATACTTTTAATGAGCATCTGTAGGAATTGAGTTATAATGCCTTTTTTCAAAAGATTTGCAACATGACATGAATTCCCCATTGAAGTGAACCTCACGTTAGCATCCAATTTAAAACATTACAAAAACAGCATTATTGCCCAACATCTGTTTTATCATCTGATGATTCTGTTGCAAGATTATAATGGTGAAGTTATTTCAGCAGAAGCCAAGAGAGACCCTTATGCTGCCATTATCCTTAGATTACTTTCCTATTACTCCCACATCAGGTTCATGACTGAGAGCATAGATAATTATCTGGTCAAAGGAGACAATAGGATATAACCTTAGCCCCTTCTCAGATTCCATTCAGGACCCTAACCTGCTCCAAAAAAATGATTGTCTATTTGTTAAGCAATATAGTTGCTGGTATGCTCTGAATGTTTGTGTCGCTCTTCCCCAATTCTTATGTTTAAAGCCTAATACCCAATGTGATGCTATTAAGAGGTATGGTCTTTGGGAGGTGCCTAGGTCACTAGAACCTGAGGATGGAGCTCTCATGAATGGGCTTAGTGTCCTTTAAAAGAGACACCACAGAGACCCCTTCCCCCTTCTACTATGTGAGGATTCCAAGAGAAGTTACAAGCTATGAACTAGGAAGAAGGTCCTCACCAGAAGACAACCACACTAATGCTTGATCTAAGAGTGTTCAGTCTTTGGTGGAACTGTGAGAAATAAATGTCTATTGTTTATAAGCTATCTAGCCTGCAGTATTTTAGCCTGAATGGACCAGGACAGTTGTCAATTACAAAATATGAATCCTAGAAATTCAGAAAGAAAACATGTTCTGATTTCAATTCTATTTTAATAACTTATATTTCTTTCTTTAGCCCTAAAGTGTCTTTTTTTTTTTAAACCACTAATTAGTTCCCTTTTATTTATTTATTTATTTATTTGAAAGATAGAGATCACAAGTAGGGAGAGAGGCAGGCAGAGAGAGAGGAGGAAGCAGGCTCCCTGCTAGAGCAGAGAGCCTGATACGGGGCTTGATCCCAGGACTCTGGGATCATGACCTGAGCCGACGGCAGAGGCTTTAACCCACTGAGCCACCCAGGCGCCCCCTAAAGTATCTTTTTAAAAATTTTTTTTATTTTTTGTTTCTTTTCAGTGTTCCAGAATTCATGGTTTATGCACGACACCCTGTGCTCCATGCAATACGTGCCCTCCATATACCCACCACCAGATTCACCCCTCCAAAACCCTCAGATTGTTTTCCAGAGTCCACAGTCTCTGATGGGTCTCCTCCCCCAGCCCTAAAGTGTCTTAAGTTGAAAGATCCACAGCAAATGTGATGATCTGTCTACTGGTATGATATGTAGATATTCCTTCATGGATAGAGATTGTTAATAAAAGCCATCATGCTGTTCTTTGTAAAAGTAACTACTATACATATGATCAGTAGAAAATGATTTTTGCATATTTAATCTGTTTGAAATAACCCACTCAGACTAAATTGGTTATCAGAAATCTCCACTACCATACCCCATATATAAATGGCATTGAATTACGTGCTGAAAAAAATGAGCAACATATATACATGGAACTTTTATTAAAACCTTGACTTTTATACTCTTGACATTAACAAACCAAACTTTCGTGGTAACATTAAATATTAAACACATATTCATTCATTCATATTTTTGGAAGACATGTTGTATGAGGAAAGGAGTGAATTCCATGAATTTCTTGGAATATATAAGGCTATAATATGAGCTTGGTTTTTCCAGAATTAACAAGAAGACAGGAGAAAGTTTTATGGTAACATGAGCACATTGTCATCACTATTATTGGAAAGAATAGAGTCTCTAAAATAGAGGGACTGATTTTTTCACCTCAGTTATAATTTTTATGTTGAAAGTGGTCAGTTATTATATATAGGGAAAAGAGGCAGGGACTGCGTCTTTTATTCACTTTTATTTTATCTCTTATTTATTTATCTCTTTTATTTCTTATTTGTATTTCTTTTATTTTATTCACTGCTGCATCTCTGGGATCCAGAGTAATGTCTGGCACACAACAGGCATTCAGTAAATGATTATTGGCCAACTAACCATCTCTTCCCCTCCTGCCCCAAGTCACCCCTTCCTTGCCTCTCCTCCTCTAGTATCATTGGATGCTAAACCCAAGAGGAAGGAGCAGCCAGGGAATAGAGAGAAATGTGGCTCAGTGCTGGGTATCTACATGAAGAAGGCATCAAGGCTTGGAGCTATATCCTCTGACTTGGATTTTATGGTCTCTTTTGAGCTCCAAGTCACCTATAAAAGCATGAAAGATTAATGCACAAATGCACATTAGGACTTGACTGTTCATTATGGTAAATAACACTTTGTTTGAAATTTATGAATAAAAAATATTTCTTCAAACTTCACAGAAGTTTCCATCTTAATAAGACCTTTGGAATAATTCAGAATGGCAGTAGATTCAGATGGGAAAAACATTTTAAAATGCAAATCAATATAGGAATCCCATAATGATTGAAAAGCAGTATCAGTAAAAACAAAAACAAACAAACAAACAAAAAAAAAAACCCACACAAAAAACTAGGTCCTTACTTTATTTTCTGAGACAAAAATTGAGCCAGGCATGGTGTGTTGTATCACTTTGAAGGATCATCAATCTCCAAATTAGGAAAACATCACATTTTGGGATGCCATGATATTGGCAGGTTTACAAATCAGTCTCATTTTTGCTCAATCATTTTAAAAAATATATAAGATTTGAGCCTATAGTCTTTGCAGAGGTAGGCTGCTCAAAACAAAACAAAACAAAAACAAAAAAACAAAAAACAAAGCAAAACAAAAACGGTATGTACACATATTGTTATTTACACTTACTTACATAGAGACAGATACACATATATTAGGGAAAAAATGTGCCTACATTTGATCTACACTCTTTTTTTTTAAGCCAATATTCAGAAAGATCAAACTTGAATTCTAGACTCTATTCTGCATGGTTTTACTGTCTATTATTCCCCATTTTAGCCCACTAGATAGAATGCATTTTCCCCTGCAAATAATGCAGCACAAATATTCTGTTGGCAATGTGGGAATAATGCCAAATACAGCTAGAACTCTATTAAAACAACACACACACACACACACACACACACACACAAATGTGCATGAACACTTGAGCTTAAGCAACATGTAGGATAGAGATTATTTTCTTCATTGCTTGAATCAAGAATTAAACTTATTTTAAAATGTTATATTCTTACAGAAGACATTTAGAATTTTAAGCCAAAAGAGCGTTTATATTCTAACAGTTATATTTGATTTTTTAAAAGTCAGTTTAATAAGCCAGCCACATTTCTGGAAACATTTAGGTCCTCTCAGCCTGGTATTGTGGGGAGGAGTAGGATGTTACATTGCGATAATGAATTATAGATATTCTCCACTGAATTGAAATTTCACTGCTATTAGTAAAATAGGATATAATTCTAAAGGAATGCTGGAGTATTCTTGAACATATGGGGCAAATTATAAGTAAGATAAAATAAGTCAAATGGGAGATTACTATCATTATGTGGAAAAAATTGGCCAAATTCAAGAGGTGTGATTCTGGAACCCAAAGGCCAAAGGTCACTTACTGCACATGTATGCATTCAGTAACTGTTGCCTTAAGTAATGAATAAATTTTAATTTAAATAACGAATCTCCACTTTACAGACTAATAAGTTGTGATGCAGAAAATCTAAATGTCTTGGCTAGATTATACTTTAGAAGCTAGAGCTTGAAGCCCAGATCTGAATCCCCAGAAGCAGAAGTCCCCTAAGAGCTCCACACCATGCAGACAGCTATCTTGCAATAGGAACAGAGAAAAGAGCTGTAGGGAAGGAAACAGGGCAAGAGGAAATGTATATGATTGTATAGTAGGGGAATGGAAGCAGTCAGAGTCCAAAATGACAAGTCCAAAAGATGGGACCCAAACTCAAGTCCATCTCAAGCAGGAATGGGTTCCAGCCAAGAGAGAGAGGACTTCAAGACTTCTCCAAGGTGGCAGTTCTAGTTAGGGAACAGGGTTATATACTAGAGCTTAGACAAGTGGAAGCCAAGTCAAGAAGAAACTCCTGGCCTATAGGTAAGGGGTCCAGAGTAAACCCCAGAACACTGACTGCACTCACCTTCCCCATGGAGGAAATGCAGCAGAGAGAATGGAGGCCAGGACTCTACTCAGAATATTAGCTGGGATTTTCTGACCACACATGGATGGGAAGGCCTCTGTATGAGCCATTGCTAGACCAAGACTAAAAGAGCCTCCAGAAACTTGGAGAGCCTACCATTATTTCCAAACCCTACCTCTAATAGAAATGTGCCTACAGACACCATATCCAATTGGTGCCCTCTGGTTCCATAGCTCTGGAAGGGCTGAACCTGCTGGGGCCAAGTAGGAGGGGCTGGGACAGGCAAAGACTGATGTAACTCATCCAGAGCTGCTCCCATAAAACCCATGGCATCCAATGTACTCATGTCACAGAAATAGGCGTCTATGTTGGCTTGGTAATTTCAAGGCCACATAATAATCAGCCAAAAGGTAGAGATATTATGATTACAGTAAAAATTTAGTCACATTGTAGAAGACAGCTAAAAGAAACAAAATGATGGCCATGGTGTTATAGAAGATGGCATGAAATGGAAAAACATGAAAAAAAAGCTTAGACTCGGTCTTGCTAATGTGAAATATCAATATGCATTTTTAACAAAATATTGTAAAGGCCTTTTAATTATAATACTATATGCAGAGATTGATTATGGTACTCTATTTGAAAATTAAGTGCATGTATTGGGAATACAACTTGACTGTAAGTATGCAGAGCCTTAAAAGTTGTGTTTATACCCAGTAATTCTACTTTTAAGTATCCCTCATGAAGAAATAATCTCGGGTTCAGACACTCTTAAAACGACAAGGTTCACCACACTATTACTTCTAATACTGAAGAAAGTTGGAATTGCCTAAATATCAAAAAATAGGTGAATTACAGTACATATATTCCACAAACCATTAAGTCATCATTAAGTGTGTTGATTTTGAATAATTTTAAATACCATACTGCTTGTTAACATAGACCATAAAATTATTACATGGTACACAATCCCAATCATGCTTGTGTATATTTATAAGGAAATGTGTCCCTATGTTTTTGTTCATATATATTTCATGTAAATATATATATATATATTTATATGCATAGATAGAAAACAGATAGAGATGAAAAAAATTTACATAAGGTACAGAAAAAGACTAAAAGGAAATTGAACAGAACTTCATCAAAGCATAGTACTTTTTTTGGAAAAAAAAAAGTATTTATTTAAATTCCAGCTAGTTAACATACAGTATAAGATGAGTTTCAGTTGTACAATATAGTGATTCAATACTTCTGTGTGACACCTGGTGCTCATCAAGTGCCCTCCTTAATCCCCATCACCTGTTTCACCCATCCCCCCAACCCATCTTCCCTTTGGTAACCATCAGTTCATTTCCTACAGTTAAGAGTCTGTTTCTTGGTTTGCCTCTCTCCCTCTCTTTTTCCTTTGCTCGTTTGTTTTAAAACATAGTACTTTGTGTGACTCTTACTTTATTTATTTTGAATGAAATTTCCTACAATGAACCTTTTTATATATTGCTTTTCACAGTCATAAACATATGGTAAGTTGTTCCTTTATATTGGTCTGTATTTCATTTTAGATAAAAGACATACCTTGGACTTTGGAGCCATGTAGCTTTGTACTAACGTACTATTTTGTCCCTTTTACCAGCGCTATGATCATGGGCGTATTATTTATCTTCTCTGAGATGAATTTGCCTCATGAGTAGAATAGAGATAATATCACCCCGAAGAGTTTTGAAGATTAAATAAGAACAGGAAAATATAACATCCATCATGATAGCTAAAAATGGTTTAAAGATTCAATAAATGACAGCTTTTATAATATTATTCTCTGTAACCTTGCCCCACAACTCTACTACTCTACTAGATATACTTTTCAAATGTATTCATTCAAGTTTATAATGAAGTTCAGGGGACCCTGGGTGAATCTGTCAATTAATTGCCTGCCTTGGGCTCAGATCATGGTCCCAGGGTTCTGGAATAAAGCCCCATATCAGGGTCCCTGCTCAGCGGGGAGCCTGCTTCTCCCTCTCCCTCTGCACCCTCCAACTCATGCTCTCTCTCTCAAATAAATAAAAATGTTAAAAAAAATAATAATGTTTTATTAGCACCTTATCCCAGGCAGTATATTCCTCCAGGATTGTAAGGGACTTGACTCTAGCGTGAGGAAAAAAAAATCTATTTAGAACAACATTGTATATACAACTATGTCCCAGCAATTTCCCCTGGCAATTCATTTCAGCCCTGTAATTACCTTCCTCCATATCTGAGGAGGCTATTTTTTTATGGTTTTATTTATTTATGAGAGAGAGAGAGTTGTACACAAGCAGTGGGGAGCAACTGAAGGAAAGGGAGAAACAGACTCTGCCGAGCAGGGAGCCTGACATGGGGCTCTATCCCAGGACCCCAGGATCATGACCTGAGTGGAAGGCAGACCCTTAACTGACTGAGCCACCCAGGTGACCCCCATATCTGAGAAATTTTAAGATCAGGCTACATTAGTCCCTCCTTATCCACAAGGGATACGGGTTCCAAGACCCCCAATGAATGCCTGAAACTGTGGATCGTACCAAATCCTGTATATACTACATTTTTTTTCCTGTGTACTTATGCACCCATAAGTATACACATACCTATGACAAATTTTAAGTTATAGACTAAGCACAGTAAGAAACTAACAACAATAAATAATAATAAAATAGAATTATAAAAATATACCGCCATAAAAGTCATGGTTTCTTTCTTTCTCTCTTGAAATACCTTACTGACCTGTAGTCACCCTCCTCCTTGGGAGGATGGGAGATGATAAAATGCCTACGTGATGAGATGAAGTGTGGTAAATGACAGGCATTATGACCTAGCGCTAGGCTGCTGCTGACCTTCTAACAATACAACAGGAAGATCATCTACCCCTGGAGCACAGTTGACCACAGGTAACTGAAACTTTGCATAAGGAGTGGGGGAACTACTGTACTTGTAAGTCTAACTCTTTTGTCAAATTGCCTAATGTCCTATAATCCCATATTCTGTAAGATTACCTTCATATGCCATAACTTGACCTCCATGCTAAAAATATAATCTCCTTCATCTTTATTTTTTGGACATTTATTTGCTCTTTATATAATTCTGGGCATATGTTGAGTTAAACAACTTGATCAACACACAGAGTCCCAGTTGCACACTCTCCCAGAAGTAATACATCCAACCTACTGGTTCACTGCAAAAAAGAAATGTGCATATAAAGACTAAAGAAAATTCAGCTGTAAATAGATACTCAGCAAAAAAAAAAAAAAAAAAAAAAAAAAAAAAAAGAACCCCTCTGACACACCTTGTTTCACCTGGGAAAGTGGAGACTAGAGCCTATTAGCCTGAGAAGTTTTGGTATATAGAGGTATTGTTTACCCTGGCCCAAGAAGGGGAGGGGTAGAAGAAGAGAAGGAATTGGAGGAGGAAAGGAAGAGAAACAAAGAGACACAAAAAGAGAGAGACAAAGAGGGGAAATTTAATATGTAATAAGATAAAAAGCTCTCATCAGAAAAGAAAAAAAATATTTTTTTTCAGTGACAGAGCTCTTTAAATATGGACAGAAACACTAGGAAAGCTGTGGATTCTTCTTAATTTGGAGAAGTTGGAGATGGTAGAAAATTTGGAGACCGATTTTTATCTTCCTAAGCTGATGACAGTGACCGAAGTGAGGTCCATTGATTCCGGAGATCATATTTATTTGATTATTCTACTTTAATCCTCTTCTTTGAAGATATGTGCAAAAAATCACCTTCATGGTAGAGATATTTTTGGATTTCTGAACTGAGGTCAATATGAGAGAAAGAAAAACAGGCTATTCTATGCAACAAGTACCATTTACAATACACTCTGAGTCTCTCAATAAATATTTTTTGAGCATCTACTCTGTCCCATGCTCTCCTTTATGGTTGGGAATATAAGAGTGAAAAAGACCTGCAAGTCCTTGATCTCAGGAGGGCATATTTTAAATAGTCTTAAGGCCAGGATAACACAGTCACATTTGCCATATAGATTATCCTCAACTAAAGTGGCTAGGAATTTTCAGTATGCTTTATGTCCTGAAAATAAAGGGATGAATGGATGGATGATAGATCTATGGATGGATGGATACAGTCAGTCCTAATTATTCGTGGATTCTATATTTCCAAATTCTATATTTCCAAAAAATACAAAAAAGTATTTGTTACCCCAAAACTAATACTTGAGGTGGTTTCACAGTTATTCATGGACATACTGAAAGCAGCAAAAAAAATTGAGTCACCCAACATACATGCTCCCAACTGTAGTTGAAGAAGGCAGTGCTCTGCCTGTACTATAGACAGATCTTTTTGCACTCTACTTTGTGGCATATTTTATATATTTTTGTGCTTTTCATTGATGATTTCAATGTTTTAAATAGCCCCCAAGCATAGTGGTTAAGTGCTGTCTATCATTCCTAAGTGCAAGAAGGCTGTGATGTGCCTCACGAAGAAAATACGTGTATTAAACAAGCTTCATCCAGGCATGAGTTATAGTGCTGCTGCCTATAAGTTCCAATGTCAGGAAATCAGCAATACATATTAAATGAGGGATCCTTAAACAGAAACACACATTGAAACAAGATATGTAATAATGAGTTGGTGAACATGGAACCCAACCTGGCATTTCCCCTAAAAGCAATGGATCTGCATTCACTAATTCAGCATTCACAGCAACTATACAGAACTTAACTACCATGTATGATGAGAATTGACCGTAGATGATAGACAGACAGATAGATGAGTGGTTTTTAGTAGCATGAGAGAGATGATATACAATGAGATAAAGATACATGGTTTTTGTTCTGTGGTGAAATGTCTTTCTTCTTTAAAGTCTGCCTTGAATTCTTCTGGGCCAATCAGCTCTAGTTAGGAGGCTGAGTGTCCTGAAGGAATATTCTAAAAAAGAAGGTCTGATCCTCAAATTTCTCCGTGTGTGCCAGCTGTTGGCCTTTCCTGCCTGCCCCATCAGAAAGGAATACTTTCCCAGGCATGTGTTTGATTTCAACACTCAATTATTTTCTTCAACCTCACCCACATGCTAGTACATGTCCAATAAAGTGTTGAATTTTTTTCTCTTTACCTGTAAACAGTACAAATCCTACTCCCACATAAACAGTATCTGCTGCAAAATCATGTAGCACCCACATATTTGTTTAATGAAACAAGGCCCAAATGGAAAAGTTACAATCTCATTTAAAGTTTAGATGCCTGGGGATAGTTTTGATCATGTCTAGAGGTAGATAATTGTGGGAAACAGAAGAAATGAAAGACAAATATTGGCAGCGGCTAAAAGAAAAGGAAAAGGCTGTATTCAAATTTGTGAACAACAGTAATAAGTGGTATGATGGGAAAAAAGCAAGGGATTTCATGAGTATTTCATGTCCAGGTATATATTTCCCTCAAGTGCCAGGAGTCTTCTGATTTCCACAAGGACAACTGCATATGAAATGAATAGAAAGTATTTATTATTGCAAAGCATTCAACAACAGCCTTGCATTTACAAAATTCAACTGGAAGTCCTAAAAATCTAAGGACTTCTAGGTAGATAAAGAACATTCTATGAAATCTTGATATTGGTAGCTGGATAATGCCACAAGGTAAAAACAAGGGAAAAAAAAAAAAAAAAGATGCTTTGGAGATGTGCTCAGTCCTAAAGACAGTGACACCACATTCTACAAACTTAAAGTCACGGAGAAGCCAACACTTGGGAAGTGGATGAAGTAAGTACAAGGACTAATCACAAGGATCTCTTTTTGGTTTTGTTTTGTTTTTCAAGATTAAAAAAAAAATAGAAATTATATAATTGAGCCTAAATGTTTATGTAGTTTAGAAGATGACTTATTGCAACATTTTGACTGGTGTTTACAAGAAACCTTTCAATTTACTTACTCTCGTTGAAGGCTCCAAAAAATCCAAAATGTACTTGAATGGGAAATAATTTCTTGGAAGCATCTTCTGACCATATTTGGCTTTAGCTAAAATTACACACTTCTATTATTCTTGTTTTCGCATCTGGTGTGTGTAGATCTGACGGACACTGGTGATTTTCCTCTCGGAAAAGGCCCTCTAAATATCCACTCGAATTTCAATACTCAGTGATGAGGAAGAACATCACAGGAAAGCCAGTCACAGGAGGAGCAAGGATTTCAGGTCCCGTAAGTGAAGCTGGACAGGGCGAAGATCGGGAAGAAATAGATCAACAAAGACCATGGATATAAGAAGTCAGTGTCAGGGACATCGGCCATGCTGCTTGGTTAAGTTGGCCAAACTACAGGCTCTGAACTGATGAGGCGCCATCCCTGTTTCATTCCTGACTATGGCTATGACAACCTGGCCCCCACCCTAGTGATGTGAGGGTGCTCACAAACCAATGTGCCCAACTCCTGTACAAGCCCTTTACTTTACAGTTTCATTACCAAAACCCTCCTTACTCTCCCTAGTATATCACTATCAGCCCTGTGCTCACTTTATCAAAGTCTTTATCACTCTACAGCTTGATTATAGGATGTAGTAGCTCAGAGTATGAGTTTTGGAGTCAGACTTCTGTTCAGGTCCTGCCTTTACTACTTTATACCACTGTGGCCTTGGATAAGTTACTTTTCTCATCCATGAAGGATGGTGGTCTATGAACAGTTGTGGGCTTTTTAGTTTAGTTTTGTTTTGTTTTGTCATTTCTTTTTTTTTTTATTTTTTAGCTGATTAAAAGCTAATCATTATTTGTAACTTTACTTATATCTGGAGAATCTCTACATTTAGGAATCTTAACACAAGAGACAGACAGCCTCCTGGTATGGAAACTGGAAAAGTGGCACATTCATCATGCCAGGCTACCTTGCAGCTAAGGTGCAGTCACATGGTCAAACCTAGCTAATCAGACTCACCCCCTCGGCACTGTGACTCAAAGAAGAAGGGCTGGTAGAGAATCATTCCAGGGCTTGGTGGCACAACTCTGACAAGAAGATTCACTTTCTCAGGCAGCAGAGACAAAAGGGCCAGTGGGGACATTAGAGTGGTCAACATCAGCAGTGAAAGTTGAGACATCTGGAGTTTAGTGGTGTCAGTTCTGAGATATAATCTTGGTTGAGGTGAAAAGCAGTTTCTTAACAGAAATACATTAAGACTAGAAGGAAAACAGAAATAGAGCAAGAAAAACAGAAATGATCAAGTCAGTCCTCTCTTTAAAAACAAAAAACAAAAAACTTTAAAAGCCTTCTATCCTATAGAATAATGTGCAATTAGCTTGACCATAAATTTCTTCAGAATCTGGTCAACCTGAAACTTTCCAAACTGAAATCCTAGGGCTA
This sequence comes from Mustela nigripes, assembly GCF_022355385.1. NCBI lineage: Eukaryota > Metazoa > Chordata > Mammalia > Carnivora > Mustelidae > Mustela > Mustela nigripes. The sequence continues at coordinate 82,467,831 of NC_081559.1, read as the reverse complement.
GATCCATACAACTTAGTCTCAAACCACAACAGACTCCTCTCCAGGTTGCAAACATAAGCATTCACATTCATGCCTTTATCACCTACTTCCACTCACCTTTAAGGGTCCTTCTCAAAAATATCTTCCCTGGTACAGGCTTTTCTAACTCCTTTACCAAGGTAGAATCAAATGTTCCCCTCCTTGATATTTCCCTACTCCTCCGTAAGTGCCTAATGTAAGCATTTAGCACAGGAAATTGTGATTTGCATGCCTGCCCTAGAGTACATTAGTTTTTAAGTTTTCTTATTCCTGGAATCTAGCACCCTGCCTGTGAGTTGATGGGTAGTCAACAAATAACTAAGTGTAAGTATGAAGTACAAGCATCTAGTTTGAAAAGAAACCAACGAGGAAAAAAAATATTTAATAATTAAAGCTTAGTTTGGTCCTAGTCAGGAAATACACTTGTTTCTAGATCTAATAGGAAAAGCAAACAAATGCAATTTTTCTTTCTTTTTTTTTTTTTTTTTTTTTTTACATACAACTTGCTGATGGGGGAATCCCATAAATTCAGGCACCTAACTGGAAGCAGAATTAAGTGAACAGATACTGACATTCCAATAAACATTTTTCTCCAACAAACATGTGAACGTTCCTCCTCAGACCACAAAGAAGTATGTTAAGATAGGAGGCAAAACTAAGTGAAATTTAAGATAAGCGTATTTGTGTTACTCTTTTACTTTAGTCGGGAAGCATGAGAATTTTTGTAGAGGAATTCTAAAGATGTTTTGTAATACATAATGCAAATAAGGATATAGGGCAGTTGAAAAAGGAAGACCCTACTATAGGCAGATGAAGCCAAAATCCTGTGTAGAAAGACTTGTCCGACGTACTCACTGTCTTCATCAAGTCTTCAGATCCATACACCATTTCTCTCTATTCATTAAGGCCCTTACATCCTCACATCCTTTTTACCCAGATAAAAATCATTGATCTATCATTGAATTGACTCCTTGGCAAATATATGCAACCCTCCTGCCACATCTATAACCCCTGCTGAGCAAAATCCCAACTCTGCTAACTATGGCATTTTGGCAGGACTTACTCTTGTTCTATCTCCCCATTCCCACCTTCTCAGACAGGCTGCCCCATCACAAATCCCTCTCTCCTACGTCCTCAGACACTGCCTCTTTCTTTTTCATTCCCTGTCAGTACTTAAACATACTCTAATATACCCCATCTTCTCTCTGCTTCCCTTCACAGCCAATCTTTCCCTAAAAGATTTTCGACACATGCATATCTAATTCCTCACTGCCCATTTACTATAATATAAATCCCACCTCTACTTCTTTTTTTTTTTTTAATTAACCTATAATGTATGATTTGTTTCAGGGGTACAGGTCTGTGATTTATCAGTCTTAACACAATTCACAGCACTCACCATAGCATATACCCTCCTCAATGTCCATCACCCAGCTACCCTACCTTCTCATCCCTTTCCCTTCCGGCAACCTTCAGTTTGTTTCCTGAGATTAAGAGTCTCTTATGGCTTGTCTCCCTCTCTGGTTTTGTCTTGTTTCATTCTTTCTAAAGACACCAATTAAGTTCTCATCTTACTAAACTACCAACCACATCCGACCAAACTGACCTCTCTTTTCTTATTTAAAGACTCTTTTTTTTTTTTAATTTTTTATTTTTGATAAACATATATTTTTATCCCCAGGGGTACAGGTCTGTGAATCACCAGGTTTAC
>NC_081559.1:82460707-82461102 GCF_022355385.1 Mustela nigripes | reverse complement strand
CTGAACTCTAGATCTGACATATTACCGATGTCTGTATTGATTAGGTCTCTAGCCTTCGGTACTGCCTCTTGTTCTTTTTTTTGTGTTGAATTTTTCCGTCTTGTCATTTTGTCCAGAGAAGAGTATATGAGGGGGCAAGTAAAATACTAAAAGGGTGGCAACAACCCCAGGAAAATATGCTTTAACCAAATTAGAAGAGATCCAAAATCGTTAAGGGGGAGAAAGGGGATAAAAAGAGGTTCAAAAAGGAAGAAAGAAAAAAAAAAAAAAGAAAAGAAAAAAAAAAGAAAAGAATTTTTAAAAAAAGAATACACCTAAGAAAAATGTAAAAAAGAAAAAATATATATATTAGATAAACTAGTATAAAATCGTTAAAAAAGAAAAAGGTAACAGTT
>NC_081559.1:82417610-82460607 GCF_022355385.1 Mustela nigripes | reverse complement strand
TCTCTAATATCTTCCATGCCTTTTTCGAGCCCGGCTAGAACCTTGAGAATTGTCATTCTGAACTCTAGATCTGACATATTACCGATGTCTGTATTGATTAGGTCTCTAGCCTTCGGTACTGCCTCTTGTTCTTTTTTTTGTGTTGAATTTTTACGTCTTGTCATTTTGTCCAGATAAGACTAAATGAAGGGGCAAGTAAAATACTAAAAGGGTGGCAACAACCCCAGGAAAATATGCTTTAACCAAATTAGAATAGATCCAAAATCGTGAATGGGGAGAAAGGGGATAAAAAGAGGTTCAAAAAGGAAGAAAGAAAAAAAAAAAAAGAAAGAAAAGAAAAGAATTTTTAAAAAAATACACCTTTCAGAAAGTGGTTATTTTTCTGTTTCCAGAATTGCTGTTTTTCTTCTCTTCAATCTGCCGATGGATTTTCAGGTGTTTGCAATCTTTAGATAAGGTATCTAGCTGATCTCCGGCTAGCTGAAGCAGTCTCAGCTTGCTACTTCTCCCTTAAAGACTCTTTTTGATGGAGCACCTGGGTGGCTCAGTGGGTTAAGCCACTGCCTTCGGCTTAGGCCATGGTCTCAGGGTCCTGGGATTGAGCCCTGCATTGGTCTCTCTGCTCAGCGGGGAGCTGGCTTCCCCCTCTCTCTCTGCCTGCCTCTCTGCCTACTTGTGATCTCTCTCTCTCTCAAATAAATAAATAAAATCTTTTAAAATAAATAAATAAACAAACCCTCTCTTTGAGCCCTTCTATGACACTGTATTCTCCTGAGTGTCTTCTTATTTCATCTACTTATTTCTTCTAGACAACAGGACCATGTCTCTGTGGCCTTTAGATTTTAGAGTTTCAGGGTTCAGTCCTGGGGCTTCTTCCTTTCTTTACTTACTATAGACTATTTATTAATGGCATCTTATATACTCATTAGTAATGTCTTATACACTCATTAGTAATATCATATGCTCATATACTTCTATATATACTTATATATTATATAAATATATATACTTATTATATAAGTATTATATACATTCATATAGATGCTTTAAGTGACATCTATATATACTGATCAATTTTCAACCTCTAACTCTAAACAGAGACCCTTTTATCTAACTAAATCTTTAACATTACCACTGTAATATCTTGAATACATATCAACCATAATATATTAAAATTAAATTTTGATTTCCCTCTCAATTGTTCTAATTCCAACTTTCCCTATTTCAGCAAATGACATCTTTTCTCCCCTCCTAACTGCACTAGCCAAAAATCTGGAAGTCACACTTGTCACTTCCTTCTTTCTCATTCTCTTCTCCAAGGCATTTCCAAGTCCTGTCTACCTTAGTGATAAAATATACCTGAATCTACTAACTCCTGTCCATCTTCATGCTACCCCTGGAGTCCAAGCTGCTGTGATCTTGCCCTGGGCTAATGCAGTGATAGTCCTTTTCCCATTTTTCTTCCTCTAGTTGATTTCCCACACAAAACCCAAAGTGGTCCTCACTACTTAAATCCAGTTGTGTAGTTCCCTTGCTTAAAAACTTACAATGCCTTGTCATTTTTGTTAAGATAAAATCCAAAGTCCTTGAAACAGACCGCACACCTTGTATCATCTGGCCCCTTCCCATAGCTCTAGCCTTACCCCATCACCCGCACTCGCACACGCGTACCACACTCCAGCTACCCTGGTCACCTTTTCCTTCCTCTAATGCTCCCAGTTCTCCCTGGGGCCTTCAGATTTGTGCTTCTATCTCCCTGGAACAATCTTTTCTCTAAGTTACTCCTCAGCTAATTACTATTCATCCTTCAAATCATCTTCGTGTCATTCCCAGAAAGGTTTTTTCCCAACTTCCCAAACTAACATCAATTATAATCTTCAAAGATTGTACTTTCCAATTTTCCACAGCAGTTCTTACATCAACTTGAAATTACATAATTTTACATAGTCTGTTTCTCAAGTAGATCATAAGCTCTACAAGGACAGGAAATGTGTCCATTTTGTCCACTGCTACGTTCTCAACACTGATAAACATTTGTCGATGGATGGGAAATGAGCATTTTTTAAAAGCTGTGTTTGGCTGTCCTCATCTGATTTAGGAGGGCAGGAAATTGCTGATGTCCAAAGAAGGCAGAATTGACTACTTACATTAAAACACAGAAGGACAACACACAGAGCAGGGGATGAGACCAAGATACTGTGGAATAAAATCCTAGCTCAATTGTCTGAATGACTGACAAGGAAAAAAGGGGTCAGAATATGAGATCAGAGCTGGTTAAAGTTACACATTCTATTAGATGGAGTTGTAGCTATTCATTTTAATTTCTGCCTCTCATGTCTCTCTTCCTATTGCTCATGGTTTTAAAGATTCTATTAAACCACCAGACTGAAAGCTTTAAGTGCATTTACAAAAGTATATACTTTTGTACATTTGGCATAAAAGTATTAGGTTTACTGCCTCATTTCACTGAGCTATACACTGGTTCCTCAGTCCAGAAGTGCAAACAAGAACACTTTGCTTTTGATTTTACGACTCATCTTGTTACAGACATGAAATAATGAGGCTGAAAGACATGCTAGATAGATGGGGTGGGGAGAGTCGAGAGCTGTGAATAATAGTGTTGAGAATCTCTAGTAAAATGAAATAATAAACAAATTTCATACCACTTTTGGATCAGTCCAGATCTAGGGATTAAAAAGTAATATTCCAGAAATCCTATCAATGATCATGGGAATTACATGAACCAAAAATCAAGAATCCTCAACCTACCACTGCTTCCCTGCAAAGAATAAAGGTCAGAACCTAAAAACCATAAAACGTTTGTTTCACTTTCTTGTTTCCAGATGCTTTCTCATTCTGAATCTGAAAAACTATGTTAAAGGTTCTTCCTTTAGCCTGTTGGGTATTTCCTAAGCATAATTTTCTTCTGTTCTGCAGAATACTTAAGCCAAATAAATTAAGAGTGAAGTGGATATTAACTCCTTAGCTACCCTGGTGACTGAATCTAAATTTACATCACAGCCTTCAAAATATACCTTAAATATACTGTCTTCCCTGCTGAATGGGAGGTCAGATACCATTCCACTCAAGCACCTAGTTTAACAGGATTTGGCTCTTTATCTGAAGGGTAATAAAACTTAAATCAATCAGCATATTCAATATAAGATTTGATAATGAGGGTTGTTAAGCAAGAAAAATTGAGTTTCAAACTTTGCTATTCTTAAACCTCTCTGGATCTTTAATGATTTGAGGTTTTCGTTAGCCTTCGGTCATTTTCGAATGTTAATCATAGTCATAAAATATAGTCAGAGGATAGCAGGTATAGGAGATTAAACATGTTTTCCACTAATCTCAAATCATGATCTGACAGTTTCTTGAACAAAGCACCAATAAGTACTTCATTGGCATTTACCTTTTTCTCCTAAAGATAGATTATACGAAAATTGCAATCTGCTAAATTAAGGCCTTTATGCTTTAAGAACAAACAAGATGTTCCTAGGCAAAAATCCTGTGGAGCGAGGGAACTTCTAACACAGTAATCTTTTGCTGCATTAAAACCAGCCCAAGAGCTCACCTGCAGTGTGATTTGTTCAACAGCAGACATGCAGTTGTTAGAAAGAGGAGTGGGCTTCAGATTCAGAAAGAAACTGAAGCATCTGCTCAGACCAGTACGATCTCTGCTTCCTGAGTCAAAGTGTTTCCAGGAAGTATTTTTTATACTGTAAGTTCTGTAATATTGTCATAAGTTGATACGCAGCTTGAGAAACCACACATTTTCACAACTAAACCCCAATAAGCAAGGACATTACTCTTCAAACATTGTACATTTTTCCTTTGTACCCTAACTACTTCCCCAGCTTGGGACACAAAAACCTAATCTGAAAGGCTTATTTTCATCCTCAGAGCTGAGTGCATGAGAACAAGCAACTTTTAAAATCAGCAGAAGTGATGCAAATAAATAAATAAATAAATAAAAGTAAATTAATAAGGAAATAGGCTATGGAAAATAAAGCCAGCAATAGGGAAAATCATGACCCTTTGAACCGGACTTACTCTTGGGCCCAAATAACCTACCCGTACACTCTGACAGACGCAAACCAGCCATCCAAGCACAGGGGCGGGGAGGGCTCTGCTTTCCAAGGTCTTTGTGAAATGGACTCTGCACTGCCTCACTGGTGACATCGTTCAACCTTTCACCTTTGAGGACCCAAAGAAGCTAATGCCAAGAGCCTCCCTGTGCTCTCTCCTCACCCGGCAGGCCCTGCAGCATTCTAGATCAGCTTTCAAGAGGCTCCTGGGACGCTGAGCTCCAGCTATTCTCTCCATTCCTCTTGGCGCATGTCTGGGTTGTCAGAGAGTTGGAGCCAACACGAGCAAAATCCTACACCCTGAAGAACTGCTCCATCTTGACCAGGACCCAGGACCCAGTCAGAATCAGAACTGGCCTCTCATTTTAATAGGACGAAATCACAATCTAGAAAGGATGTTACTTAACCAATGTCACACTGCCAAGGAGGACTTGTGTTGGGAAATGAAATGACAGTTTGATCCTAACGGTCTCTTTTTCCTTTCCTTTCCTTTCTTTTTCCTCTACTGCCATGCCTCAACCAAACCCACCAGCTAGAAAAAGCCTGACTCATGCAGCTTTATATTTTGCTAGCTTATTTGTCTAAAACTTGTGTTAATATGACATGAGTTGAGAAGCAGAATAGCCACAGAGGAAGGCAGCAGTCTGCAACAGGATACAATTTTAAAGAAGTCACTCCTCCTTGTAAGATGGTCCAGCCACCAGCTCTCTGTTTCTCCATGTTTCCCAACCATTTTGGCAGAGTGTCATCTCTCCAGCCTCTAGAGTTACATATGGTGTAAGATCTCACTGTGTAAACTGACAGCAGAGCCACTCCAAGTTCTCCCCCATAGAAAGGGACTGGTAGGATCCCCCGTGTCAGAAAAACAGAAAGAATTTGTATTGCAAATAGCAAAGTTTTCACCAGGAACAAAAGGTTCCTCTTTCTAAGTAAAGGTCCCTAATCATTTTGTGCATAAACCCCTTTGCAGTCAGGTAAGGTCTATGATGCTTTCTCACAATAATGTTTCTTAAAGCATAAAAAAAATAATAATAATAAAAGGAATACAAAAGAAACCAGTTATATTTAAACACTAATATCAAAATGTTAAAAAAAAACTAATTATTGATATAACAACAAACTCTTTATTAATGTATGAAATAACAAGATCTATTTGTGGATCTCATTATCATATTTTCAAAGTAGCGTTGAATGTAAACAGTATTTTAGGATATACGAAACAAATGTAATGTGATACAAAAATATCTGCAGTTTCTAATAATGACTAAGCCACAGGTACCTGAATACCATTGTAAGTAGGTGCCTATATTCATAATGAAAGAAAATGTTAAATTTCATTAGAAATTAGGGAAAATCAAGGTGTTCTCTCCTTTCAATCCAAGTCCACAGGATGTCTGAATTCTACCCATGAACCCCAGGTAAAGAAACCTTGCTTTAAAGAATCATTATGACTTACTGATGGCCATTTGCACTGCCTAATGAGTACATACCACGTACACTCGAGCATACTCAGTTTAACATTTCTTAATGTCATTACCTTTAAATTGAAGGTTATCCAGGAGCCAGTAGGAATTAGATTACTCTGCCATCACTTTCACTAGACCAAGAGCTAATATATTCTCATTAGCTCAATTAGCTCAGAAGCATTATTTCCCAGAGTGAGATCATTGCACCAGTAAATATTGATTATTCACATGGATTATAGCAGGTCTTAGGTGCAAGTCTCTCTCTGGGGCTTATATGCAGGCCAACAACTCAGCTGAGAATGTGGTGGTAAAACACTGATTAAATGAGTTTAGGAGTCTCCATTTATCATAGGGAAGTAAAGCACAATCCCCTACCCAGGAAGTGGGGACCAGCTGCTGCCTGCCTCCATGTTATAGAGGAGTTAGACAAAACCACAATGCTGACAGAAATTCAACTTGGTTCATGAAATTCACATTGCTTTCTTTGTGTTTACTAATACTCCTATTCCATTCTGCTCTTCTTGTCTCTAAGCGTCAGTTGATAATAAATGCATTCTTCACGAAACACTATCTCTAAATCATTCTCTCTCTTTACCTTGCATGTATTGTCTACACACCTAAATTATAGGTCATGTTTAAGGCAGAATACACACTTACTTGCCAAAGCACTGAGCACGACCCAGCTCTGGGCACATTATAGAGATTTTTATAAATGTTGGCCTACTGACCAGAGGAAATGGAAATACTAAAAAAGATGGGCGCAAATATATTAACTTCTTTGGTGACCAACTCTTTGTTTTCATGGGCGTTCTGTTTCTGAAAAAAGTACGAAAACACATCAGACGGGTCAGAGGGAATTGGTGCATTGAGATTGCTTAGATAAAAGTTGCCAAGAATGAATAATGTTCTCTTTGGGGGATAATAGCACAAATGTTCACAACCAGCAAATGGTTGAGAAGAAAATGTTTCTACAAAATGCAGTACAACTAAAAAAAACGATGTTCATGAGGAGTTCTTTTTTTTTTTTTAAGATTTTATTTATTTATTTGACAGAGAGAATTCACAGTAGACAGAGAGGCAGGCAGAGAGAGAGAGAGAAGCAGGCTCCCCGCTGAGCAGAGATCCCAATGCGGGACTCGATCCCAGGACCCTGAGATCATGACCTGAGCCGAAGGCAGCGGCTTAACCCACTGAGCCACCCAGGCGCCCTCATGAGGAGTTCTTAACAACGGGGTCTTAGTGTCGTTTTGTGAAGTACAGAAACGGAAAATAAGTTGTATACCCACTGTAATCTCGACCGTATAAACACACACAAAGAAATAGAACTGGACAGAAAGAGCAAAATGTTAACCACGAGTCTGACTCTTAGTGACCATAGACACTTTTTAAATGGAGAAACTTACAAAAATTGATGAGAGGCACAACTTTCATACAGCTTGAGGTCCACTATTCCCTTTTATTGACCAAAAAAGAATTCTCAAACTACAAATCTGATTTTGCGAATCACAATCCTGGCTCGTCATCCTTCAGAGCCTTACTGTGCCTTAGTGATCAGAGGCCGGTCCCCTGGGACTAGATTCCCCTTCCGAGGCCTCTACGTGCTGGTGCCTGTCCTTCGCTGCCGTTTCCCCCACTGCTTCCTTACAGATGACACTTCATATTCTGGTATGTCACCCCCAGGCTCTCCGGTTTCTGAACTCCTGCTCAGGCTGTTGCTTCTTTTCAGAGCTGGATTAGGGAGAGGGCCAGATGGCAACGACTGCAGTGGTGCTCAAGAATGTAGTGAAATGGAGCAAACTGTGTTTCCTAGGACTCCATTCAGAAACAGCACGGTAGGTGTTAGGAAGGACTAATTGAATAAAGCCACTCGGGCTTGGGGAGGATTGGCAGGGGCAACTGTGAAGAACCACAGATGGCAGGTGGCTGGACTGCCTTCCAGGGTGAGTGGATCCAGGTAACCACAGGGCTTTTACCCTGCTAAATAAGCAAGACACAAGCAGGGGACCAGAGCTCGAGGACTTGGGACAGTAGAGAAGAGGCTTCTGTGGGTCTTATTTTCTCCACTACACAAATGTTGAACAGATATTTTTAAACCACCAGTTAAAAGGACTACCAAGCCATAAACCCGGTCACGGGGCTTGCACCTTTGTCCAGCTTCTCTTGCAGGGCTCTCAGCTCCTTCCTGCTCTACCATCACCTCCTTACCATCCACCACCACGAGAACACAGACACTTCCTGAATGCTTCTTGCTCTTGGTTGATGTGGCACTTTTCATTCCCTTTTGTTCTAAGACTATATGGGGATGTTCCTTACCACCTTCATTAGATGAAAACCTTACTTATTTTTTAACTGCACCTAGCAGACTACTCAACACATATTAAATAAATGAACGACTGAATCAACTCTCAGGATGCTAAGCCTAGAAGACAGAGATTCATTAAGAATAAGAAGAGGTCCTACAGATATGTTACAAAAGGTGATGGATTTGGACCCCTTTGATTTAGGATGAGTGAAAAAAAAAAGGCAGAGTTGCTGAGGATCCTACTCACCATGGCCATAAGCTAGAGAAAGAAACTCTGTAGCATTCACGGCCCGTCTCAGAGCATATTTCAGTGTTGCTGTCTGACAGCTGACTCTAAACAGTCCTATATCTTTCGTGAGAAAATGTCATTGAAATGTGAATAATCTGAAGCTCCGCTGGAATCCCCTAAGTAATTTCACCTAGATGAGCGGCTCTCCAGCCTGATGTCACGTCGAGTTCTTTGGGTGGAGGTGGGAGCTGAACAGACGCCCAGTACAGCAAGCTATAAATAGAAGACTGCCTCACACGTTCTAATAACAATAACCACCACTGAACTATTTAGCTGCTGCCTGCTATATTTCACACTCCTCATACTTCCCCTACTCATTTGCAAGAGTCAGGCCTCTGCCATGAATCACAACTGTGGTGCTGGCTTAATCTGTTCTTCCGGAATTAACCTTCAAACTCAGCAGAAGATCACAAGTCCCAAAGTAAGTGGTCCCTCAGCAGGTAAATTGGATCATCTCCCTCTTCAGTCCTCTGGGGGTCGCATCTCCCCTGGGAAGCTGTTCCCAAACACATGGCTGGCCAGGTCCTACCTATCACAACATTTCCACAATAGCTCCAGTGCGCTCTCTCTAGTCAGAGCTGCCAAGACCCCGTTTTATCACTTCCTCTAGCTTGTTTGGTAGGAACTTCATTTATAGGGGCTCTGGCTATTCAATTAAACTGGGATTTTTCTCAAGATCCTGGTCAGATCTTCCTTTTTCTTCTCCATCCAGAGCTCTGCAAGTTAGGTCTGCTTAAAAACCTTAACTACTAATTTATAGCGTCATTTGTTTTCAATCTTGGGAGACTCCCATTAAAAATCCTATTTTGGGGGCGCCTGGGTGGCTCGGTGGGTTAAGCCGCTGCCTTCGGCTCGGGTCATGATCTCAGGGTCCTGGGATCAAGTCCCGCATCGGGTTCTCTGCTCAGCGGGGAGCCTGCTTCCTCCTCTCTTTCTGCCTACATGTGATCTCTGTCAAGTAAATAAATAAAATCTTTAAAAAAAAAAAAAAAAAAGAAGCTCCGATACTTTAGGATACTTTATTAAAAAAAAAATAAATCCTATTTTGAAAGCAATTCAGAAACACAGAAAAAAGAAAGTACAGTCCAAAGAAGGTGTTTGGTATACATTAGGTTGTATATTAACTACAATTTACACACCTTACACCCATTTTGTCGGTGTCTAATTCTAACATTCACAGTGCTGGTAAAACATAACTAAAAGGACCTTCTTAGAAGGGCTGGATGAAGTCAGTATTTTCATGTCTGCTAAAGTGAATATTCTGTTAGATGAAAAAATCTTCTTTCACTAAGCACCAGAAGTCAGCCTTATATGAACCTAATTAGCTATTTGGATTTATAGGAGCTCTGAAGAAATTCACAGTTCTCCTGTCTCTTACCTACAACAAAAAGGTGCCATGGAACTAGAAGCTCCTCTAACTATATGTATTCCTTTTGAGTACAGGAGGTGGGTTTCCCCAAAGCACCTATGCTGGGTGTTTGAATGTCCCCAACAATATCATGAACACTACAATGAAGGGAAACAGGCTGCCTCCTGACTCATTTCATCCTCTTTGGGGCGTTTTCAGTTAAAGAAAATAATTCATTGAGATATAGTAAAATAGACACTCAAACTCCTACATTTAGAATTTATATTTTGATATTTTATCTCTTTTTCATTATTATAAAAGAAATTAAATTTTACAGTTGAAGTTGAAGTCCCTTCCCATTGGTCAGTCTATACCTTCTTCCCCAAAGAATTTAGGGTGATAAATTCATATGTAGAAGTTTCTTAAGCTTCTATATAATTAGTTTGAATAATATGGATTTGCTAATCTTCAACTGTTTTTCAGCCAAAGAATGCAATTTCACATCGTTTTGTTAGTGTGTCTTTTAAAATGTACATAAATGATACTGTACCATATATATTACTCTGTAATTTGCTGTTTCACTCAATAGTATGTTTTAAAGGTCTATATATACGTTTGGAGCGTTAGTGCATTCACTCTAACAGTTTTATGGGATCCTGTTATATAATGGTGCAGCTTTGTATTAGTTTGTTTGCCATTAAAAAAAAAGGCTAACAATAGGCATCAGTGCCCATTCCATCTTTGAATACAACGGTGACAGAGTCTCAAGAATATATAATAAAAAGTAGAATTGCTCAGTTATAAAATGTATTTTCAGGACACCTGGGTGGCTCAGTGAGTTAAGCCCCTGCCTTTGGCTCAGGTCATGATCTCGGGGTCCTGAGATCAAGTCCCCATCGGGCTCTCTGCTCAGCAGGGAGCCTGCTTCCCCCTCTGTCTCTGCCTGCCTCTCTGCCTACTTGTGATCTCTCTTTGTCAAATAAATAAATAAAATCTTTAAAAATAAAATAAAACGTATTTTCAATTAAACAAGAGAGTGTCAATTTGCTGTTCCCAGTGATTATACCAATCAAACTTCCACCAGCAATAAATGAGAATTCCTACTCTCACACACTCTCACCAGACTTGATACTGGTTTTTAATTTTTGCTCATGTGAGGGATATGAAGTCATTTCTGTTATTTTAACTATTTTTTTTTTATTACTGGTGGGATTGTGACAGCTCTAATTTTCAGATAGTACTTCCTACCTTAAACCAAAACCTACAACTTACACAATTTCCTATGTCAATAATTCTCAACCTTTTGTCCTTAGAACTTCTTTATAATCTTTAAAAATTATTGGATACTCCAAAGAGCTTTTGTGCATGTGAATTCTATCTGTTAATATTTACTATATTAGAAACTTGATAAATTAGAAATAAATTAGAAACATTAATAAATAGAACTTAATAAATTAGAAACTTTAATAAATATTAAAATAACAATTATATATTAACATAAATAAAATATTTTATTAAAATAACCATATTTTCCAAACAAAAAATTTTGAGTGAGCAGACTAACATTATTTTCCATCTTGGAAAATAACTTTAATGTCTCTGACTTAATAGAAGACAGCTGGATTCTCATACCTGCTTCTGTACTCAATCTGTTGTGATAGGTTGGTTGGAGTATATAAAGATAATCCAGCCTTACACAATAGTTGGAAAAGGGAAGAGAATTTCAAAAGCTTTTTCAGATAACTGGAAATTCTTTGATACTACCCCAAACTCAATTCATGATAGTATCTTAAAGTTTAGCCACAATATGGAACCTGAAACCATATCAATGACCATTTTGTCTTCTGTTACATTAAAATCCATTGATCTGTCTTACATTTCACATGGATCTTTGATCCACGAATGATTTGTGACAGCATTCTTTGGTCATCTAGAAAATATTAATTCACTGGGTTATCAGATCTTCTAAATGTTGACACATTTCTTTATATAATATCAAAAAGTCATATTAGTGATATTACTGCTAATCTCATCAGAGAAGTCTTTGAGGATTAGGAAGCTGTCAAGTTCATGATGGGAATTAGAAGTTTTCCAAAATTCTAATTTCCACTTGAAAGCTTGAATTTTTATCATTGGCAACACAGGCTCAGATTTCTTTGGATTGATAGGCTTATTTTGTTCATTTTTAAGAAAATGCATACCTAATACCCAAATATGCATAACCATACTTTATGAGGCATTCTTTCAATTTAAAATACCATCCTATGATAAAAAGTAGCCAGTTCAGCTTGCAACTATAACAACTTCACACTTGCTTTTCCTCAGAGCAATCATTATAACTGGATATACAGAAGACTTATTTTATCCATTCTTCCCATTCTGCCACACAGAATATTAAGAAGATGTGTACCCAAGGTTTGAAATGTCATAAAATTAAGTCATTCTTATTGTTTCATCAAGGAGATTCTCAAAAGAAGTTATTTATTAGTAAGTCCCACATATGGTAGTAAAGACTACAATGACCATTAGCAGTTTGGTACCACTATATTTTTTGCTAAGTTGCCAGCAGTTCACTACCATTGTTTTTGAACCATGAATCCCAGTACAGTAAATAGGCAAATATTATTTTAATATTATTTTGAAAATAATTTTGACCTCACAGATGCCCTGAAGGATCTCAGGAAACCCAGGGATCCACAAATCACACTTTGAGAACAATGGTCCTATGTTATATGCCTTTTGGGACCACTTGCCAGTTATCAATTTACTGCCTCTCAGTTCTAAATTCACCCTTCATTGCCTGCTTTGTGGATAGAGATAAGCCCTGTAAATATTTTCCTCTGTCATCAGGAAGCAAAGAGACACCACAAGAGGAAGGAAACTTTCTTCCTGATTTCAGATATAGCATGCATGGCTCCTCCAACAACCAGATCCTGCAGCACATACTGTTTCTCCAGCATGTGGATCCCATGTGCACAGAGGTCAGCATCAATCAGTGACCAACAGCTTACCCCACACCCTCCTTCTACAGGAGAAAATCTCCAGCAAAATACCGTCCTGTGATGCTTTCTTTGGCATTCTAGAAAGTAGACTTCTGGAAAGTTCCAGGGGACAGATTTTCAGCAAGGTTTACCAGCAAGGCACTACAACAAATGTTATTCATGAGCTATAGCCATGCTGTCTAGCTAGATCTGGATCTCAGCCCTGGGGGGCTTTTCCTTGGGTGCTATGGGATACTGCATGCTCCTTATAATATGTGTTTTTTCTATATTCTCTAGCATCCTTTAGTTTTTCTAATTCCTCACAACTCTAATTCTCTTGCTATAGTTAGTCATTCTTTATGTGCAACTTTACATGGTTTATGCTTTCATATTGGATCCTGACTGATACCAACCATAAGGAACATAACTAAATTTTCCCATTTCTATAACATCATCTTTGATAGCTACTATCAAAGATGTTCTCATCTGTAGAAAGAAATCCTAAATAATGAAACTCAGGTAATTTGGGGGAAGAAAATAGAAGGTACAAAGAAATTAAAAGTCTGTGGCACAGTGTTTGAAATGGGGAAGGTGTGAATGAGGGCTAATGAAAATACCCTCAGGAAATTCACAGTTTGGGGGATCCAATCAACCAGGAGGGGAATTAATTAGTAATCTATTAGGGTGAACTATTTTGTGTTTACCATGTGTATTAGTTTTCTATTGCTGCCATGTATTACCACAAGGTCACAAACTAAAAACAACAAAAAATCATGATCTCACTATTCTGGAAGTCTGAAGTCCAAAATGGGCCATGCTGCACTAGAATCAACATGTTGATAGGGCCACATTCTTCTCTGGAGTCTGTAAGCGAGAAACTATTTCCTTGCCTTTTCTAGCTTGTGGATGCTACCCATATTCCTTTGTCTATGGCCCCTGACCACCTTTCTGCCTATTCCTTTTTCACTTAAGGACCCCTGTGATTACAATGGATCTGCCCAGTAAAACAGGATAACCTCCCTATTATAAGGTCATCTGATTAACAACGTTAATTCCATTTGCCAAATAAGGTAGCATATTTACAGGTTCTATGGATTAGAATATGGACATCTTTCAGGGACCATTAGATTGCCTATCACACCTTAGTGTAGGATGTCTTCTGGAGCTCACTCAGTCAGGCTTAAAGAAAGGAACGTTGAAGAAAAAAAAAATGATACCAAAGAAAGTCACCATTTTTTAAGACAAGCTTTTTATGAGACTGTGTTGTGTTTTGTTTTTGTTAAGTACATTTATGACTACAATGCCAGTTTTTACTTTCAAGGAGGTTAAAATTTAACATAGAAAAATAAAACAGTCAGAGGGGTTGTTCAAGATGGTGGCGTAGGAAGATCCTGAACTCACCTCCTCCCACAGACACAACAAATTCACAACTACATATGGAACAATTTCCTCTGTAAAAGACCTGAAAATCTATGAACACAGCCTCCACAAGAAAGGATAAAATCTCAGCATCACAACAGGTAGAAGAGACAGACATACAGCCTCACCAAAACAAACAACACACACACACACACACACACACACACACACACACACATTCTGTGGTCCACAACTTGGAGGGATATAAAAAATACAGCATTTTTTTTTTTTCCTGAGAAGTGAAGGGTCTGTGCACCACATCCAGCATTCCAATACCTACAACCTACATAGGAGTCAAGACCCCAAAACACCTTCCTTTGACACCCAGAGAGGATTATATCCAAGAAAAACACAGAACTATATGGAAGACGAACCCTCCTTTAAGGGACCCACACAACCCCAAGACCCAGCACAAAAATAGCAGAATGAAAAATGCCTAGACCATATGTGAAGGACCTACATTAATCTTGAAGTGTCTGCCAGAGATGCAAAAACTTATTAAGACTTCTTCCAGGGACAGAGACACTAACAGGGCCACTTTTGTAATCTCATTCTAACTTGCTGGTGCTAGGGCTGGTGGGTACCATGTTGGAACTCTTCCTCTAGCTTATTGTTATGGGAGAACCCACCTTGCTGAGGGTCTTGTCTACCTGGTACCAAAGCTTTGCACTGTGGCCATATCAAATGAAAGCTTCACCCACTCTCATACCACAATTGTGACCCTACCATAACAGAGACACACACAGCTCACATAGGAAACACCCCTGGAACACCTGGCCCAGGCAGGAAGGGGTGGTACTTCTGAACCCTATGAGACATCTCCTCATCAATTATAAGCACAACAGTTAGAGACATACCTTTCAAGTCCATACTACTTTAGTTACTACTTTACTATTCCAGGAGGAAATAAAAACAGCTCAGCCCAGGAGAGACTGTTACAACTCAGCCAAGACACAAACCAAAAAAACAAACTCTTAATTATAGAGAACAAACGGATGGTTACCAGAGGGGAGAGAAGTGGGGGTTGGGTTAAACAGGTGATGCGGATTAAGGAATATACTTGTGGTGATAAACACTGGGTAATGTATGAAATTGCTGAATCGCTATACTGTACACCTGAAACTAATACAACACTGTATGTTAACTAAGTGAAATTAAAATAAAAACTTAAAAAAAGAAGCCTTTATACTTCAAACTCCCAGTTTATGCCAATGGACTTTAATTTGTAACAGCCCTTCTAACTCCCCTGTTTGCTCTCTACCTCTTTTGTTCTCCAGACTTGCTGATGCTTTTATAGTAGCTTCCTTGTCCCAGATTGTAATTCTCTACTATTCCCTATTAAACCCATTTTTGATGGAAAATAACTGGCATTTTTATTTTTAAGTTTAGCATACTGAAAGGAAAAAAAATTCTAACCATGAATTCTCTACATGGCAAGGTTATCATTCAGAACTGAAAAAGAGATAGTTTCTAGTTTCCCAAATTTGCAAATACTATAAGAGTTCGGCACCATTAAACCAGCCTTATAAAAATTAAGTAAGTAAGTAATAACAAGAAGACATATGGAAGTAAAAATCTCACTGGAAAAGGTAAATATATTTAAAAAATAGTGGATCAATCACTTACAAAACAATTATGAGGGTTAAAAAATAATAGCAGTAAAATGAACTAAAACCACCATAATTAGGTAAGGAATGCAGAAAATAAGGTGCAAAATCTGTCCCATCAAAAATGTAAAATGTGAGCTAATAGGGAATAAATCTGTCAAATTTTGGAGTGTATGTAAGTGTAAGTTCCTATCAACTTAAAACTGACTATTATATGCTTAAAATGCTATACACGAACCTCACAGTTACCACAAAGCAAAAACTTAAAGACACACACATAAAATGAGAAAATCTAAGCATAATACCAAAGAAAGCCATTAAGCTGCAAGGGAAGAAACAAAGGAATAGAGAGAAACTACAAAAACAGCCAGAAAACAAATAACAAAATTGGAATTAGTACACACCTATCAATAATTATTTTAAATGTAAAATGGACTAAATTCTCCCATCAAAAGACAGAGTGGCTGAATGAATTAAAAAACAAAACAAAACAAACAAACCAGACATCCATATGCTACCTTCAAGACTCACTTCATAAGTAACAACACGTACAGACCAAAAGTGAAGGGCTGCAGAAAAACATCTTGTGAAAATGGAAAAAAAAAAAAAAAAAAAAAAAAAACAAAACCTGGTATAGCTATACTCATATCCAACAAGATAGACATTAAAACAAAGACAAATAATAAAAAAAAAAACAATAAAATAGGGGACTTTGACAGCACATTTGCATGAGGATAGACAGAAAAACAATAAGAAAATACTGGCTTTGAATGACAGTATAAACCAGATGGATTTAATAGATATACACAGAACATTCCATCTAAAAGCATCAGAAATACACATTCTTCCCAATTGCACATAGAATATTCTTCAGGTTAGATCACCTCATGCCAAAAAACAAGCCTCAAGAAGACAGAAATCACATCAAGCATCTCTTGCTTCTAAATCAATTAAAAGGAAATTGGAGAAAAAAACCCCACAAAAATGTAAAGATTAAACAACATTCTACTAAACAATCAATAAGTCATTGAAGAAATCAAAGGATTTAAAAAAAAATACACAGAGACAAATGAAAACAGACAAATGGCATACCAAATCTATGAAGTGCAGCAAAAACAATTCTAATTGAGGAGGTCATTGCCATACAGGCCTACCTCAAGAAATAAAAAAATCTCAAACAATCAAACTTTATGTTTAAAGTAATTAGACTGAAAATAACAAATGATACTTGAAGTTAGTATATGGAAGGAAATAAAAAAGATCAGAAGAGAATGAGTAAGATAGAGACTGAAAAGACAGTAGAAAAGATCAATGAAACTCAGAACTGGTTCTTTAAAAAGATAAGCCAAATTGACAAATGTTTAGCTAGATTAACCAAGAAAAAAAGAGGGCTCAAATCAATAACATCTTAAATGAAAGAGGAAAAGTTACAACTGACACCCCCAGAAATACAAAGACCATAAGAAACTACTACGAACAAGTATACACCAACAAATTAGACAACCTAGAAATAGCCAACCCTCCAAGATTGAATCATGAAGAAGCAAAAAGTCCAAATAGACCAATTTCTAGTAAGGATATTGAATCAGTAATCAAAAATCTACCAAAACTGAAAGGACCATACCATTTCACTGGTGAATTCTACCAAACATTCAGATTTAATACCTATACTCAAACATCCAAAAAATTGAAGAGGCGGGAATGCCGCCAAACTCATTTTACAAGGCTGGCATTACTCTGATACTAAAACCAGACCAGGTTACCACAAGAAAAGAAAATTATAGGGCAATATCCTTAATGAATACAGATGCAAAAATCTTCCATAAAATATCAGCTTAGTGAATTCAACTGTACACTAAAAGGATCATATCGCATAAGCAAGTGGGAAAATGGGATGTATTTCAGGTACATAAGGATGGTTCACCAGCCACAAATGAATCAACAGGATATAATACATTAACAAAATAAAAAATAAAAATCATATGATGAACTCAATAGATGCAGAAAAAGCATTTGACAAAATTCAACATCTATTTATGTTAAAATTAACTCTCAACAAAGTGGGTATAAATGCAATGTTGCTCAACATAACAAAAGCCATAGAGGACAAAACTACAGCTAAAATCATACTTAAGATGAAAGCTGAAAGTTTTTCCTCTAAGACTAAGAGCAAAGCAAGGATGTCAACTCTTGCCTTGATTATTCAACATATTAGTGAAAGTCCTAGCCATAGCAATAAGAAAAATAAATAAAATTATTCCAAATTGAAAAGGAAAGAGTAAAACCGTCACTATTTGCAGATGGCATATTATATGTATAAAACCCTAACATCTCTGCCAAAAAAAAAAACCTGTTAAATATAATAAATGCAGTAAAGTTACAGTATACAAAATCAATATACAGAAATCTGTGGCATCTCTGTGTACTAACTACAAACTATAAGAGAACTTAAGAAAACAATCTCATTTATAATTACATTAAAAAAGAATAAAATGCCTAGGAATAAATTTAACCAAAAAGATGAAAGACCTATAAACTAAAAACTATGAGGCACTAAGGAAAAAAATTGAAGATGACACAAATAAATGGAAAGATAGTCTATGCTCAAGGACTAGAAGAATTAATATTGTTAAAATGTCCATACTACGCAAAGCACTCACTCTACAGAGTCAATGTAATCCCTAACAAATTTCCAATGGCATTTTCCACAGAACTAGAATAATTCTTAAATTTATATGAAACCACAAAAGATGTTGAATAGCCAAAGCAATCTGGAGAAAGAAAAACAAAGCTGGAGATATTTATACTCCTAGTTGTCAAACTATGCTACAAAGCTATAGTAATCAAAACATTATGGCACTGGCATAAAAACAGATTACACAGATCAATGGAACAGAAATGAGAGCCGAGAAATAAGTATACACAAACTGCAACAAATGAGCCAGGAATGTAAAATAGAGAAAGGACAGACTCTTCAACTGAAGAGTCACATGCTCTTCAGAATAAAACTAGACCACCCTCTTACACCATATACAAAAATTAACTCAAAATGGATAAAAGATTTGAATGTAAAATCTGAAACTATAAAATTCCTAGAAGAAAATTTAGGTAGTAAGCTCCTTGACTTCAGTCTTAGAAATTTGTTTGTGAATATATCTCCAAAGACAAGGGAAAAGCAAAAATAAACAAGACTTAAACTAAAAAGCTTCACACAGCAAAGGAAACCATCATCAAAATGAAAATGTAGCTTACTGAGTGGGAGAAGATATTTGCCAACCACATATCCAATAAGGGGTCAATATCCAAAATATATTTAAAAAACTTATACAACACAATAAGAAAATAAACATATATGTTATATATGAACAAAAAATTGTAAGTTATAAATGCACAGAGGATCTGAATAGATGTTTTCCCAATGTCTTATACATATAGTCAACAGGTACATGAAAAGATGTCACACATTACTAAATATCAGGGAAGTGCATGTCAAAACTAAAATATCACCTCACCCCTGTTAGAATTGCTAGTATCAAAAAGCAAGAAATAACAAGTGTTCAAGCGGTTATATAGTGGAGGGAACATACTGTTGGTGGGAATGTAAATTGATGCAGCTACTATGGTATATAGTATGGAACTTCCCCAAAATATTAAGAATAGATCCACCATATGATCCAACTATTCCACTCCTGGGTCTAAAGAAGACAAAAACACTAATTCAAAAAGATAGATGCACCCATAAGTTTATTGCAGCATTATTTACAATAACCAGGATATGAGAAAAACCTAAGTGTCTATCAAGAGAGGAGTGGATACAGAGGATGCGCCTTATGTATACGATGGAAGCCTACTCAGCCATAAAGAATGAAATCTTGCTATTTGTGACAACATGGATGGAACTTGACGGTATTACGCTAAGTGAACTAAGTTAGCCGGAAGAAGATGTAGATCACTTGATTTTACTCCTATATGTATCTAAAAAAAAAAAAAAAATGTATAGGAAATGAACAAAGAAAACAATACAAAAATAAACTCATAAATACAGAGAACAGATTGATGGTTACCAGAGAGGAAGGGGGTCAATTGTGTGGTGAATGGTAACTAGACTTCTGGTGGTCGGTCACTTTGTAGCACATGCAGATGTTCAATGACAAGCACAGCTAAAACTGACATAATGTTATGTATCAATTTTGCCTCAATTTAAAAAAGAAAGAAAAAGAAACAAATGTTTCTCCAAGAGAAAAGAAATTTGCTATTGACAGAGACTATTTTATCATACTTTGTTTTTCTGAGCCCAAAGCACACTGCCTCATAGAAAAGACCAAAATGCTTGGTCTGAGAGGAGGTGGAAAGAGGATTGATATAAGGAATAATATATTTTATATACATAAGCACATACACTTTCTGGAAGGCAAAGAAGATGTAAGTTAAGACAATACTTAAAAATAAAAGGGAACTGTGGAAATAGAAAAAACTTTAATTCCAAGCCCACATTATATTATCTTATTTCAGAGGTCTCTCAAAAATAGCCAAATGAAGTGGGCATTCTGTGTTTCTTTTCTAATTTTAACATGGCCGAGGAGGGGCATGCATCCTTCCCCCTCTTAAAAAAAAAAAAATTGCAAAATATCATCAAAATAAGTTTCAAGGTGATAAGTTTCAATTCAGAGGGTAAATGCTTATGGTTGCATTAAGTTACAGTCACCTGAGGTCTCAGTAATGGAAATGTTGACAAGCCCTGAAATACAGCCTGGTACCCAGGGCCTCTCTCTCTCTCTCTCTACCACCTTCTTCATTGCTCCTCCTGTTTCCACTACTACACAAGGAAATAGAGAGCTATTTTTTGACTAGCTTCTGATTTCTATACTCAAAGAAAACCCTACCTTGTATCAGAAAAACTCATAAAAATATTGTTTATTTACCAAGAGCTAAAGTATCTTTGATTGACATGTCTGTCCTAGAACATGCTATTCAACAACATCTCCTTTGTGTGACCCCAAACATTCCCAGTTAGAGAGTCCAAAGGGCAAAAAAAAGCAGCAATAACCACCAACCCTCTATATCTGAGTCCCTTGGAACTGTGTAATGGGTTCTGAAAAAAGGCAAGGGAAGAGTAACGGAAGGGAGTCGTGAAGGATGCAGAGGGAGGTGTCTTGGGACACATTGCCTGTGACTGTTGCCAGAGTTTCCTTCCTCTTGGAAAGTTCTAAGATTGTTATGGTCCCTCAGGATCAGTCTCTGCGTTTACATCCTGCTGAAGTCTTCTGGAGAATTTTAGGAAATGGATGCTTTTTAGAAACTCCTCCTATGTACAGAATCAACTCTTGCCGATCTGGAAAGGATGAATGTCCTCACAGGTGATAGCTCACCCTGCCTGACAGCAGGTGTCTACAGTTCTGCCGAGATTAGGGGTGGCACACAGATGTGGGTGCGTACATTTAGGGGGTCTACGTTGGGGGGTTGCAGTTCTGCATGTAGGCCTCAAATAGCATTGCAAAACCTCAGAGGCAAGACTTTCTATTTGCCCGGTGTTTTAAAAATCTCCATCTCTTATGCTGGGAATCTTACAAAAGATGCAAAAAATATCTTTTGATACTGTCTCTTAGCAGCATCTTCCCCCTAGGTGCCTTCTGCGTAGGACTCTCTAGCGGCAGTGCTCCAACTTCCCATCTTTCCCACCAGCCTCTACCTTTCAAAATGCATCCACCTGTGTCCCACGCCCTCAAAGTCCTGTTCCCAGGTAAAGGTAATACACTGCCTCCTCCAGAGAAATAGAATATCTGCATATATTAAGGGGTCGATTTCAGGCACAATATACATACAGTCATGATCACTCTTTTTCATCTATGCATACATATTGGTCTCATTGGAACCCCAGCGAGGCTTAACCCTATCTCCATTGATGGTTTAATGGCAATAATAGTAAGTGGAAGAAGAACATTACCTGATGAGAGAAGAAACACAATTCTATAGCTTATAAAAAGACCCAGGATAATTATACTTTTTTCCTTCCTAGCTGTCACTGATTTCAAAAACAAAAGATAAATCTGTAATCTGATAAGGAAAGCAGAGAATTGAGGACTGGTTTGGTTTTGTAGGAGATTAAGAACATTTTTAAATGCATCGCGTCTCTTTCTACTTAGTGTACTTTGGCCAGCCTGAAGGGCATCAGAAATTTGTTTTCTCTGGTTCTGCTTATCTCTATCTAGCTAGAATAAAATTTAAAATATTCATCAAAAGTCCATTTGGAAATATTACCGGTAGAGGAATAGCCGCCCAGATTCTGGATATTTTATTGTTATCATTACAGAAATCTCACCTGCCTAGCAGATTGCTTTGCTTAAAGTGAGGAAAAAAAAAAAAATTGTGGTGTCTATTTTAAGCATCATGATCCTTAATTTCTTAATCTTCTGTTCTTGAGTTCTATAATAAATCCATTCAAAGCTACACATATGCATTAAGAAGCATGCAAAAGTCACCTTTTCTTTTCTCTCCAAAACATTAAAGCCTTTTCATTCCATTTTAAAAGACTCTTTTAAAGCAAGTTCTCTAAGCCAACTTTCTAACCCACACATCACAGAACACTAGGGCCCAGTTTTTCTGGATGCAGTAACTGGTATAATATCTGGTGTAATTATTTCACCCATCCACATCTCAAGGAACAGTCGCTTTGAGCAGGGCCCGCGCCAACTCCAGGAAAAAGGGTGGGGGTGCTGTGTTTTGGCGTACATGCTCTTAAAAGCTCGCGCTCTCTGTCTCCATTTAAATACAGCTCAATTTTCACCAAACCCCTAAAATATTAGCAAATGGTAGCTGCTAAGAATTCATTAGAAATGCCTGAAGACCGATAAAGATTTCAAGATATATTCCAAGAAGACATCTCTAATCTATAGGCTCCTTCATATGCCCAAACCCCAGGAATGCCAGAATGGTCCCAGTAGGTTCTGGGATAGAGATGTTTGCCCAAAGTTATTGATCAGGGCAGAAAAGTTAATTTTCTGGATCGCTAAATTAAAAAAAAAAAATTCTCTCTCTCTCTCTGAAAAAAAAATAATAGATGACTATCTTGGCAATAGGATAAAGAGAGAGACAAGCATCTATAAACACCTCCCTATTGCTGTGTGTAATACATTTGCCTATCTCAGAAATTCAAGATAAATCTTCTAAGAAACTGGCCTGTTTTTATGGCTACAGTATTTGTTTGACCCAATGCACTGTCCCTTAAATGTTGCTAGGGCCAAGAAGCTATACCATTAAAGCAAGCCCCCAATGCAATTTATATTAATAAGTAATATGCACATTTGTACAATTGATAATTACAATCACTATTATATAGTGAAGTACATTTTAAGCAGCCCTCTACGGCTTGTCTCATGCTTTGCCTCATTAATTCTCCTGCTCTCATCACTCTACAACCCTCCTCTTAAGCCAAAGAATCTCTCCTGCTTTCAGGCTTAGCTCAAGGACCACCCCTTTGATAAGCCCATCTCTAATCAGTGCCGTCCCCTGCCTCTTATTACCATCATTTAATAATTGCCCACAGGTCACAGCTCGCTTTGTGCAAGATCTGGTATAACTTAGAACATCTCGTTCAGATCATACTGCCTTGCATCCACTCGAGGACACTTCCAGAAGTCCTCCATACTGACTTTCTCCAGCAGCCTCAACATACCCAGTGACCTCATCATTCACATAATGATTCCTTCAACACCCTCCTCTCCCAGTTCCTCGCTGATAAGCCCCAACCACTCACTTGGTTGCACCACGCAGTGCAATCATTCACAAGCCTTGCTGTGGCCTGAATCTCCCAGCTTCTGAACTCGTCATTCTGGTGCTGTCTGTCCTCCATCTGACACCAACTACCACAGGTCTCCCAAAACTCTATAGTCTCTCAGCTTCATTTTTCTCTGCATCCAACATCAAAATCAGACATTACAAATTATGTTTTTGCCAGAACCCTAGGATTCCTCAAAGTGTTTCCTCTTCCACCTACATAACCCATGTTGCCAGCCCTCGATCTGGGGTAAAACTGACCCTGCCTCTGTGTTCCTGTCCAGAGCAGCTGACACCAGCAGGAAAACTAGCAGCCAAAGGAGAGCTAACGGGCTCCTGAACAAATGCACATCTGAGTGTTGAGAAAGGTCACAGGTTGCCTTTCACCTCTGGACAGAGAAGAAATGCCCTGTAGTGTTGTGCTGGCTTTGTTGACTCTGTAAAAGTCTCAGCTTATTCTAGCTCCCATAGCTTCTCTCATCCTCCCCTTCATATGGTAGACTTTCCTAAGTGTCACAGCTCTCCCTTCTCCTCCGGAGGATACCATCATGGACTTTGTCTGCAGAAGCCCAAGAGGAAGAGAGAGCAGAGCCATGTGGACCGTGCATGTCTTTTCAACCAGCTCCCTGATCTGTGTACGTAGTGCCAAAGCCCCAAAGACACACTGCTGAGTTAAAATCCTGGATCTACTACTTCTCTGCTGTGTAACATTGGGCAACTGACTTCCCTTAGCCTTGATTTTGTCATCTGGAAAGTAGGAAGAGCAATAATATCTAACTCATTGTGTTAAGAGGTGTTAATTTTTAACTAGTAGAAAGGGGCATTCATTTTACTGCATGAATCTTCAAAAAACAAAAACAAACAAACAAACAAAAAACCATGTCCCCATCAGTGAATTCCCTCATTCACCTCAACCACCTTACCTTCTCTCCCGGGATTCTCCAGGGGAGTGGTGGAATCTCCCCTTCGGGAGGCTGGATTTCTACTAAGTCTCTCTCCACCCATGGGCATGCTAAGGGTCTTCTCCAGCAGCAGCACAGAGAGGCTACAGTGGTTCACAGGCTCCTGCTGGTTCCACAGCCCAAGCCAAGGTCTGTCTGCCTATCGTCCGATGCACAGGTGGGCTGCACTCCTCCAAGGTCCTTGCATGTTTGGTGCTGGACTACACAACTCTCAAAGAAACACTTCTGTGCGTGGATGGATGCCTAACTAGTTGTTAAAAAGGGGGACAAAAAAGAGCGACTTTGATGATGGTGACAGCACTCCCTAGGATTCTCAGGTGCATATTTAAATGCCCCTCCTCCATACAAGATGCTGTTCCCATACTCTGTTCTCCCTAAAGTTTTACTTATTTTTCATCCTTTGGCTTACCTCAGTAAGTCTTATGTCTGCCGCTAAGTGGAAGGCAAGAGCTTGCCTTAGACATCCTCATTCCCAAAAAACCATGACCATAATAGGTATCAGTAAATATTTCCTGACCTGACTTTAACTTGCCCTTAGTACTTAAGTTAATGAAAATTCCCTAAGTAGTTATAGTTATTCACCCCTCACATCATTACAAGTCCTGCCAATGGCCCGCAAGTCTAGGCAGCTCCAAAGTCAAACATTCTGTCCTTCTAAGTATCAAGAGAGCCCAGCAGGGTTTGTTCTCAGCTAGGACACATGACTGTCTTTCCACTTCTAACCAGGAGCCATTCAAAGCCCTCTCACTTGCCTTCTCTCAAATTTTACAGAAATTAACCTGGGAGGCTTGTTTTAATAACAGATTCCTGGGTCTAACCCTCAGATACTCTGACTCAACAAGTTCAGAGGGTCAGAGGGAAGCTCAGGTGTTTGCACTTTTATCAGGTCCTCAGGTGATGCTGATGATGGTGATGACCTTTGGAGGACAAGGGAACATGTCTTATCCTTGGCTGTTTTTTTCCAGCGCCTGGCACAATGTCTGGAACATGTTTGTTGCTCTGAGCCCAAAGCAGCCAGTCCTATCTACGAGCAAACAATATGGCATTGAATTAAAATAGGGGTATTCAAGATGAGATTAGAGAATCAGCAGGTCCTGTACTTTACCTGCACCTTTCTTTTCCCTGCTGGGAGCCACTCGCAGCCTCACTTTGCACTTTGTTTACAACCATCTGTCTGGTTCTGGGAGCATCCAGCAATCTTACATCACCATCTTGGCCCCTGCAGTTACACGTGGGCACACAGCTCTGCGTATCTTCGTTCCACCATCCGCACCAGCCTCGAAAATAAACTCAGGTGACTAGAGAGACTACGAGCAATCTGGAGAAATGAGAAGAAACTTGGACCAGTTCCAAGAAGAAACTAAGCTGAGAGTACTCAGCGCTCCTTTCTGTTTTCCCTTGGCTTTACAGGAACGGGTGGCTTCGGGAAAATTGAGGCTATGGCTGCCGGTATTTGTACGTGCTCTCTGATAGGGAATAAGATGATTAGGTGGGCAGGGAGTGAGGCCCATGCAAATGTTGTGGGCTGGAAAAATGCTTAAGGAGTTTTTAAATCTTTTACAAGGCTGACTCCCATTGTGTCCTGACTTCCGCACACTAAGTACCCCTTACATACCCCAGCTCCAACCAGAATGCAAAGCAGAAGCCGTGAGAGCAGCCGTGGCTCCGTGTGAGGCACACTAGGATTGACACAAAGCACGCTTTAAGAAACAGAACACCAGGGACGCCTGGGTGGCTCAGTGGGTTAAGCATCTGGGATCCAGCTCGGCATCAGGCTCCCTGCTCAGCTGAGAGCCTGCTTCTCCCTCCGCCTGTCACTCCCCTGCTGTGCTCGATCTCTCTCTCTCTCTCTCTCTCTCTCAATCTGACAAATAAATAGATTTTTTTAAAAAAGAAAGAAACAGAATACCAGGGTTCTACCCATAGTTCTTTCACCCCTGAGTTTGTTCATTAAGGCTTCGGTTGTCTCCTTTGAAAAACGATGTGGTAGGAGGCATGGGACTAGGCACTCTTGCATATTGGACACAAAATAAACCTAAATTTAAGTTTTTTCCTCCACCACTTCTTCAAAGTATTCCACCCTTGGAAGCTCACTTTCGTGAGCTGCAGGATTTCTGAATCCATTAAGTAAGGACAATTTTGAGCGCCTCCATTTTGCAGATATTGATGCACAGAAAAATAATATATGAAAGTAAGCACCTAGAAATGATAAATTATTATAAAATTGTACAATGATCTCAAGAATGATGGTGTTCTGCTGTCTTCTTCATTATTAATGAACTAGACAACCTTATTTAAAATAGACAATGGTGAGTAGCAAGAAGATAAATATTTTACATTTTGCATTCAGGACCTCCTCTCTAGGAAGAGAAATTTCATCTTATAAATATCTCATGTTATTTATTCAATTACTTCATTGTATACTGCTCTTTCCCACCTGAATTTATATGGGAGAAGAGCTCGGGTTGTTTTTCTTTTGTACTTGAAACTCAGGGTCATTCCTGCATTTTGCACTAAATAATCATTTTAGCATGTTTTCCTTTGCCTTTTTTTAGATTTTAATATTTGAAAATGGGCAACTGCTTATCTTCTATAAAGGTGATGATTTAGTACTCACAGAGCTAAACTTCAAAAGTATGAGCACATAGAACTCATGCAAACAATGTTACATTTTTGCTGTGACAATTTTAGCCAGCCCTTATACTCATTATGCTCTAATTCTCAAGAAATAACACAAGAGCACTAGGTGGAAATACCATCATCGTCCAAGCTCTGCAAATAGTCAGTCTTAATAGAAGGCTTTGGACATAGCGAGAAACCACTATATGCTCTTTAGCTAATCTGACCACTCTTGAAGCAGGTTCTAAATGAAGTGAGAACATAATGTATTGAATGTAAATTGAATTTTCCAGTTTAAGAAATTTAACCTATCTCATTTAATCCCCACATTAATCTAACCATTAGCCCATTTTACAGATTAAGATGCTGAGAAAAGGCACAAAGTCATTTCACTGCTTTTCAGAAAAGTCTAAAACCGTGCTACATAGGAGGCAGAAGATTTTAGTACCACCCCCCCACTCCTTCAAGCAATGTTTAGATCTATAAGGCAAAGCAGAGTTCACATTGTGCTTTAAGGTTGGTTTGGCTGCTTGCCGGCTGTGTGACCATGGGCAAATAATGCAACCCTCCTGAAACTCCAGTTTTTCATCTGTTAAATAAAATGGAGCTAATAATAACCAATCTTTCTGGATTGTTATTATGGTTAAATAAAATAATGCAAGTCGCAAGCCTTGCTTTGATGCCTGGCACTCAGTAACCACTCAGAAAAGGATGCTTTATATCAAATCTACACAGTGCCACCTGCTCCTCCTAATTAACATCCCTCATAAACACACCCAGATGAAATAACAAACCAAGTAAGATTCCATCTATGTCCCTAGGAAGACATTACAAACATGCCACTTTATAATCAGCAACACTGTTCCTATACGTTTTGTAATAATGAGGTCTTTTTTCCAAAAGGCTACAAAAGCAGGTCTTCCTTAGGCTAGATAAAGAAGAGAGCAAGGTTTGGAAGATGGGTCTCCTCCTAGGACAATTTCCTTTGCATATTTGACCTACACAGAGCATTCTTATTCCTTTACCATTGATTAATGGCATATTTGCAGGTGATTTACAAGTCTTTAATTTGTGATGTCCTGGGTGAAGCGTGACAAAGCCATAATTTTTGGTTTATCCACCTGTCACATTTCACTAACCTAACTTGGGAAACAGCTATCATTCTTTGTCAAAAGGAATTGCTTCATTCACTTGGGCACTCCATGCCTAGTTCCGGGCTCCGTTCCTCCCTTCCTGGCCCCGCTCAGATATCAGGTAAATGGGATTCCTTCAGGGAGGGCTTGGATGGAATCCAATTCAAAGACATATAATTGGCAGTTTTTTCATCGTTCAAAGGCCTTTTCAATACTCACGCTGCAACAGTCAGCCTTGCTTTGATTCTCACAAAGCATTGCCTCACCTCCAAGACTGTTGCTAGGATATAGGGATATCACAACTCCTGAATACATAGGCGGAAGGAAAAGATTTTCCTCCTCCTTACAAATGTCATTCCAGTTCTTGCTCTGCTTTTCTTCAAGGCCAAACTGAGGACAAAGAATAGGATTACCAGGATGAAGTATTCAAAATAAAAGTCAGAAACGAGAGAGACCAGTGCCCGACTGGGAATGGGGGTAGGGAAGGCCTTGTTGTGGGAGAGAAAGTTTTGCTTGCAACAGTGGTCAGATGACTCATCAGACGTGGACCAGATCCAGAACTAGCAATGGTGATTGTGTGTGTGTGTGTGTGTGTGTGTGTGTACATGTGACAAATAGGAGAGGGAATTAAAAAATCAACAGGAGACGGAAATGTCCCCCTTATTCCCTCTCTAAAGTCTGCAGGTCAGAAAAGGGAGTTGTAGCATTTATTAAGCATTAAACAGCTTGAGGCCCTATTAATATGCAAATATGCTATCTGGAAGGGTTAGCATATTACAGGGTTATCCACCATGATATTATATTTTTTAAGATTTATTTATTTATTTATTTGACAGAAAGAGAGAGAGAGATCACAAGTAGGCAGAGAGGCAGGCAGAGAAGAGAGGGGGAAGCAGGCTCCCTGCTGAGCAGAGAGCCCGATTCGGGGCTGGATCCCAGGACCCTGGGATCATGACCTGAGCCGAAGGCAGAGGCTTAACCCACTGAGCCACCCAGGCGCCCCACCATGATATTTTTAAAATATTCCATGAATTCTTTGATACTTCTCCCTTCAAAAGGTGGAGCCTAATCCCCCTTTGCTTAAATGCAGACTGATTTTAGTGACATGTCTAGCTAAAAGAAAGTGGTCGAAATGGCAGTGATACAGTGTGGCTTCTGAGATTAGGACATAAAAGGAGGTGTGGCTTCTTCCCTATCCTCTTTTTTGTTGTTGTTTTATCATTATTATTACTATTAATATTTGAGTAGAGTTGACACACAATGTAACAGTTTCAGGTGTACAACTTAGCAATTTGACAAGTCTATATATTGCACTGTGTTCCTACAAGTATAGCTACCGCTTGTATGGTTACATCACTATTACAGTAGCATTGACTCTATTACCTCTTTTATATGACCCATTCTGAGGGAAGCCGGCTGCCACGTCATGAAGGTACTCAAGCAGCCTTGTGGGAAAGGAGAGAAGCTGAGGCTCCAGCTAAAGCCATGTGAGTGAGCCATCTAGGACGCTTGTCTTCTAGCCAGGGTCCAGCCTTGAGATGATAATTCACAGCAACGTCATTAAAGACCCAAGCAGGAACCATCCAACTAAACTCTTCCCATATGCCTGATCCAAAGACCTTCCCAAACTCCTGACCCCCTCAGTATTGAATTAGTTTGTTCTGCAGCAATAAAGATCTCATACATCCACTTCTCTTCCACCAGCAGATTAATTCAGATTGGCTAACCACCCAGCCACTGAGGAAATTGGGCCTGGAGTAAAAAATTTTAAAGAGAAAGCGAAGTCTGATCATTTGTCTCCTTTGATCATTTAGAGCCAATTCATACTCTCAGAGCCAGGGTGGAGCCCAGCGGGAAATTTTATGACAGCAGAGCCGGCAGGGTCCGAAAGGAGACACAGGAGGGATCCAGAGAGGGGCTTTGACCTTTTTCCAATGTTGCCTAAGGCTCGCCTTGTGGTCATCAAAGGTATGAGCTCACCTTCTGGCTCTAAAACATGAGGCTCCCCTGCACCCAATGAGGCAAGGTGACAAGCACAGAAATCCATCTACACAGACAGCCAGAAGCAGGAAAAGGACCAATCATGACCAAAAAAAGCCTGAATATCCCCCATTTAAGCCACCTTAAGATTAAAGGACTGACACTGTAACGAACACAAAAATTTCACAAACACTAGCACCTAACATGACCACATGAGTTTAAAGGACACTAGTTAGTGTGAACATAACAAGGTTCCTAGCACAACAGTTCCCATTCCCAGCTACATACCGGCATCTAAAGGCTTTGGGAAAATCCAGATTATCTAGCCCCGCCCCAGAACCTACAGAACTAGAATCTCTGGGAGCAATTTATCCAGCTGCCGTGGATAAATCATAAACTTCTCAGAGTTAGAAGTGTCAGGGGATGTTGGTCATGTGGTTACCTTGTGGGTCCCAGATGCCCCATGTGCAAAGAAGGAATGAAAGCAGCCTCCCCACATCCCCATGGGGAAGCAAAACAAGGAGTTTGATAATGCCAGACACTTTGAGCTCATCAGAAGAAAAGCACCACAAACATACAGGATTTGTTAGTGCTGTTACTCTGCCGAAGGAACACATTTGCTTGTGTGCCTCCTAGAATTGCTGCTCAAGCCTGCTTCCCTTTGGAAAGAAATCTTCTGGGCCTGTAGGCAATAGTCTGCAGTGGACAATACACAGGTGGGACTTCTTCCGAAGACATTTATCCTGGAGGTGGCTTCAGGACAACTGGGTTTGGTGGTGATGGTTGTGGTGGCAGTGTATACAGGTGCACATGTGTATGCACGTGCATGTGTATTTTGGTAGAGGGTCAGGGGGCCATATCCACAATTTGCCATATTTTGGTATTTGCGCCCATCATCCTGAGAATGGGACTGATGTTCTGGTAGCAAAGCTTTTATCACAGAAGCTCATCCACAAATTATAGCCCCAGGAAGCCACTAATAGCATCTAGTTGATGTTTCCAAAAACATTCCCAGTTTATACGTATTTATAGCAGAAAAACACAGGAAGGAAACATACTAATATGTTGATTATGGTTATTGCTAGATAGTGGGGTTTCAGGTAATTCAACTTTTTTCTTTTTATAGTGTTGTTTTTATTTTCTTTACAATGGTCATGCAGTACGTATAACCAGGAAATAATGGGGTTTTTCACTACAAATGGGAGGAGGGAGGCAGGAGGTGGTATTGCCAGATCCCAGAGACTGGGGCAGCCTGGAGAGAGCTGGATTTAGACAAGCCTGCCCGAGTGTGGGACGGCGGGGAGAATCTGGGGTCAACAAGAGAGGCGGTTTGGGAACTGGAAATAGTGCCGGAATTGCTACCTGAGACAGAGAGAAAGCAGAAACCCCAGGTCTCTCCTTTCCTCCCACGCCTCTCTTTGGCTGACCTGACCACGCAGAGCAGAGCCAGAGAAGGGCAAGGAATAGGTCTGAGAGCAAACAAGCAAATGACCAGCGCCATCACTTCTCATAATTATTTTCCATTTTATCTTTGGACAATTGGAAGCACAGGAAGGGAGGGATAAGCCCACACAATCCTACAGCGCGCCTGGCACCATCACACCAAAAGAGAATGCATTTTTAAAGCCTGTGAAAACCACCAAGCTGGATTGCATAAGATCATTTTTTATGGAAAGGCCCTGAGGCATCAAAACCAGAGGTGGGAGGAAGGAGTACAGTTCACAAAATGAGCTGCGTTGCTCATTGGAAATATTTTATACATACACTTAGATATTTAGGTCTATTCATAAAATGTATAAACAGAGAGCTCTTGTGGATAAGACTTCATCGCCTCTTTGCAAGAGGAAGGAGATGGTGACGCAAGGCTGGGTTTTCTAGGCAGGACATCACTTCCTTCATCGTCTTTGTTCTTTGTATAATCGGGCAGTGCTCGGAAACATCAGACCCCATCACAACAGCAAGAATGGTCCACTTGAAAGAAGGAGACAATCAAATACTCACCAAACCAGTGAAGAATGTGCAGACTTTGGCGGTTTGTAATAGTTCTGAAAGAGAGGCGTAATCTATTTCTCGAGCACCTAGTCATGGACTTCACCTTCTGAAACAACATCAGATTCTATCACACTTTATGAAATGCTCTGTAGCTGTGGGTTAACTAGGTTTCAGTTTTAATTCTCTCTCTACACATCCCTCATTCATTTATTAGAATTTCTTAAACTGCAGCCTTTGCTAAAAGCCAGTCCACAAACACAATAAAAATTTTCATTAAAATATTTAAAACCCAGAACAGCAGCAATAACATCCAAACGAAATGCTAGCAGCCTGCAGCAGCAAATCTCAAGAGACCCTTCTACCATGCAGCATCATGGAAAGAGGAAGCATTTCACACTTTGTCCTGAATGTTATTAAGCCCTGCCTCTTGAAGGGCCTGGTATGAAGAGCTATCGAAAATCTTGACCTGCCTAAAGAAAATGTCTGAAAGCCTTCCACTCTCTCCCTCTATTTTCTTTATAATTTACATTTTCTTTATTTTCTTGGGTAGATGATAGATGGATGGATGGATAGATGGATAGATAGATAGATGATAGATAAATAGATAGGTAGAGGAACCTGTATGGCTCAGTCAGTTAAGTGTCCAATTCTTTTTTTTTAATTTTTAATTTTTTTTTAAAGATTTTATTTATTTATTTGACAGACAGAGATCACAAGTAGGCAGAGAGGCAGGCAGAGAGAGAGAGGAGGAAGCAGGCTCCCCGCTGAGCAGAGAGCCCGATGCAGGGCTCAATCCCAGAACCCTGGGATCATGACCTGAGCCAAAGGCAGAGGCTTTAACCCACTGAGGCACCCAGGCGCCCTTAAGTGTCCAATTCTTGATTTCAGCTCAGGTCATGATCTCAGGGTCATGAGATCAAGTGTGCACATGTGCACACTCCCTCTCTCTCTCTCTGTCTTTAAAAAAAAAAGAAAGAAAGAAAGGATGTAGATAAAGAGATAGATAAAGTCGCTGCATGGGGTTGAGCCTGCTGTGAATATGATTACCAAGGTACAAGGCCCTAATCAGGGACAACTAAGAGTCAAGAACTTTTGACACCCCACAAAGGATAGAGGGTCAACATAACACCAACAGATAGAGCACTGCGCGTACTGCCTATATACGCTGCCGTTAAACAAATCCATTGAAATGATAATTCAGATCTGCTATATACTAGATATGATTATGTTTCCCAAACCAGTTCCAGCAAAGGAAGAAAATGGTTGACACACAGAGTATTTAAAATGAGGACTGCTCTGATAAACATTGGCCTTGAGGACTGTAAGGACAGGCCCAGAGAGGAACCCATGATGCACAAGGACATGGCTTGTTTCCACGATTCTGCCTGTAAGACCCTGCTCCCATGGGCTCCTTTCCAGAAAATTCTGGAACTGTCTCTAATCCCTTTAACAGGAGCAGATTTCCACAACTTGCAATGAAAACCTTAAGTTGCAAACACACTTGGGAAAGGTAAAACTGATCACTTGATTTCACGCAAAGTCTCAATAGCTGCTTGCTTGAGAGTGGTTTTGGTGTGAGGATACGGGGTGAGTGATAACAGAGAGGAGATACAGGACGAGGATCCTGCGTACCTGAAAAGGAGTTGCTCTGTGGAGGAAGAAAATAAGGCAAAAAGGATGTCTGAAATAAAAATCCCTCATGCCCTGGTTTAGCTCAGGGAAGAACTTCTCCTGCTCACTTTTACATTCACTGACAGGCTGTAGACATCACAGCAACCCTTTTAATGACCGCACCACAATGGAGCTTAAGCCTCAAAGTCAGTCTCTGGTGGGTGGCCCACAGCAGATTCCAGAGCCAGGTGCCACAAGCTCACAGTGATCCTGCAGCCAGGGAGAGAGCATCATTAACAAGAACTACTGAGGAAAGGAGCAAAGAAACACATTCTTTCAGACTATCTGTTGGTCTTGTAAAAACAAACAAACAAAAAAGAAAAAAAGAAAAACAACAAAAAACCACTTTTCCTCTTGTTTTGGGGGTTGGTGACCCCAGCTCTACAGTGCACTTATTGTGTTGCAGTGAAGCTCCTACTTCCCCTTCCTAACCAGCCATCACTGAATCTGCACAGCCATCCTGTAAGGGTAGGAGCCAGAACTGCATTTCATAGGAACAGTTCCACGACTCTCCCAAGGTCATGGAGCTCATTGCAGGTAACCATATTTGAGCCCAAATCTGCCTTCCCTTTTGAAATCACCAAGTTCCCAAGAGCAAACATTATGAGGATGTAAAGTATCTGTTTTTTAATATACTTCAAAATAGTTTCATTAATACCAAGTATTCCATAAACAGACATATTAATTCACCATGTGTTTTTACATTGTTCACTATTTCCCTCTTCTGATCCTGTGGGATTCCTCTTTCCCTTTTATCCCTCCCTGCCATTTCAATGCACCCACTCCCTTCTCTCCACTGTCTGCCCTCTTATTTCTTAACCTCTCTGATGTTTCCTCCCTTTCTTTACATCACTGAATGTTCTCAAAGCAGAGATAATTAAGCTAATAAGTTAGTCTTGATGAATAACTTCAAAAGCCTTTCTTAACATGATTCTTCATCTGAATTACAGAACACAGGGGTACCTGGGTGGCTCAGTTGGTTAAGTGTCTGACTCTTGATTTCGGCTCCAGTCTTGAGCTCAGGGTCCTGCGATTGAGCCTCACATCGGGCTTCGTGCTTAGCGACGAGTCTGCTTGTCCTTCTCTCTCTGCTCCTGCCCCTGCTCACATGCTCTCTTACTCACTGGCGCTCTCTCTCTAAAATAAATAAATCACAGATCATAGAATGACTGTTTCAAGTCTCCCCAAAATGGTACATAGATAGTATTATTCTAAATGCATAAGTGAAAAGTTTATTCATTTCACAGAGTGGATGTTTAACCATTACTCAGAAAAGAATATCCTTTGACCTAGAGAGTTAATAAGAAATTAGTGGAAATTAATGGTTTTTGCCATTTATATACATATAATTTGGGGGTAGTGAGAAGTCAAATTTACATTTAAAGAGTAGCAAGCAACTCCAATAAGGAAATAAGAGAAAATGAAAACAAGTGTTCGATTTAGCTATAAACCGAAATAGTAAGAGAAACCCATCATTTTCACAGACTGATCTTGGGACATACACATACCATGTGTATTGTTGTTTATTTAATATTTTCTTTAAAGGGCTTTATTTTTCTACCTAAATTTATTTAAAAGACACCTTAGATGATTACAAAAACCAGAAAACCAGTATCATTTATACCAAACAATGTTGTATTAAACATTGTTACGTTAGACAATGTTATATTAACGTCTCTCTATATGCTATTGCAGTCAAAGGCAGAAAAATGGAAGGAGAATTGGAAAAATAGTAATTTTCTATGTGATTCCATTTTATGAACTGTAGGGCTCCAGCCCCATCTAAAATCATTTTGACCATCGCCATGCTCTTCGACTCACTCTGGAAAGTCCTGTATTAAGAAAATCAATCAACAAATACTTACTGAGCCCCGTGATTTTCATTGCACTGTACTTAGAATTGCAAAGTCTCTTTGGATAAAGAGCTGATATTCTAATTTTGGAAGACCTACTCCAATACAATATGGCAGATGCTCAAAGTCAACTCCATCTGGCTCCTTAGAAGGTATATAAAACTTTTCTACATGTAACTCGTTTCAAGTCTCAAGGACCCCAGGAAAAATAAAGTGGTTGCCTAAACAAAATCCAGCTCCACAATAAAACTTTGAAGTCTAAGTGCTAAGGAAGGGGTTCCAAAGCAAGGACTGCACAAGACAAATTTAAAGATTAAGTTCACGTAACTAGTCTTTGATGACATGGATCATTTCCGTGAATCTCATTATTAGCCAAAATTCTTAAATAAAATCATCTTATGTCATAGCTTAGCCCAGGAAAGAACTTACTTCTCTTAACTCTCCTTCCCCAGACCTTTTTATTATGTAGTCAATAAAGGGAAACAAGAAAATTCCAATAAACAGAACTTAAAGTAAAACTTACTCTTCCTCCTCACAATTATTCCTATAATGACTAGAAACACAAACACGGGATCATTATATTTCATCAATTGTCATGGTGACAAAGTAATGACAGACAGCTGCATATGATGTTTTTTAATGTTTTTATTTGTTAAAATAGCTTAAACACTGTTTGGATCCTTATGCTGTTCAGTTCGGTTCGTGTTATAGCATCTCTAAGGCCAAAGAGCCTCAGACTTTTTGAAGTTCCCCACACTAACAGGGTCCACATGTATAAATAAGGAAAGCAAACCTCAGAGCTTGGGGATTTGTAGCCTTGGATCTCACTCCCACAAAGATTGAAAAATTCCCAACTTGATTAACTTTCAGGGCCCATAAAGTGCTTTGAGCTCCTCTAAGAAAGACGCTATATAAATACAAAGTATTATTATTAGGTGGTACTGGAATTTATTAACAGCTTAGTTACTCTATCAGTCTCTTGGCATTAGATTCTGTTCTGGCTTACACAAATCCACCTGTAGGAATAAAACAAAATTCAGTACAATGATTCAAAAAGCCTCCCTCCCTCGGATAACAAAGAAAGCAAAGATAGCCTCATTAGCTAGGAATAATGAACCTGTGTGCTCTTGCAGCCTCCTGACCCAACTACTACTGGTCAGTACAGTCAAGCTAAGCCACGCCCGGGTGGGCCTCCCCCAGTTATTCTGTGCCTTTCTGGCGATATGTTTGGTGAGCCATCAAAAGTACTCTCTGTGATATCTATTGCAACAGTAAATGCAGCCCCCAAATTTTCTGTTTCCTAATTTGTTGTGTTCTTACCCAATAGCTTAACTAAACTTTCATGGCCCACCCTTTTCTTACAGACCTTTCTGGATGAAATGATTTTTGTAACTTTAGTATCAGCTAACAAACGTCATATTTTATTGACCAATTAAGTAAGGGATATCTGTGGGTTTTTCTACAGTAACTTAGTGTCCCATGCACACTACCATATGTAAGGTATTATGCTGTGTATTATACCGGACAGAAGGGAATATAGAATATGAAACACATTCACAGACTGAGGGTTCAATTAAGTGAGATGTATGTACCCAGAAAGATGATCAATAATACAAAGCAAGTAGTTCTTTCTTGCTGAATGAATGAAGTCAGACATAATATTAATTATAAGTGAGTTTCACGGCAAGAGGTCAGAGGAATAAGTGAAATACAGCAATGCATCGCCATAGTCCAGCTGGGACCAAATTGGTAGTCCTTAAAGCCAGGTTTCCATTAAAATTACCTGGAGGGCTTTAAAATAATACTGTTGTCTGAGCCCCACCCCAAACCAATTACATTGGAACCTCTGGATGTAGAGCCCAGGCATAGCATTTTTAAAAGCTCTCTAGGTAATTCTAATATGCAGCCAAGGTTGAAAAACCACTGGGCAAGACTTTGAAGGAATCAGTTGGACAGAAAAGCAGTAGGGACAACATAAAGGTCAGGGAAAGCCCCATGGGTGACTGGGAAGGTAAATTTGGGAAATGGTGAGGCAAGCCAGGGCAGAGGGCAGAGGATTCTGATAAAGGAGCACGAGGGAGAAGCATTGATGGGTTGATGCATGGAGGGATTTGAAGTCCAGAAACATAGGTTGACTAGTCATTTCTTCCTTGGCCATAGTCATTCTGGGCTAATCTCTGCTCCAGATGTTAGACATTTTAATACTTTAAAAATTTTTTTTTAAATTAAAATGGCACCCTACCTATCTCTAGAATCTTTACTTTTCTAGACTGACTCTCTCCCAGTTCAGCCATCCTTCTAAAGATGCTCAAGCATTCTAAAAACTCAAAGACCAGGAGGACCTGGTGTTGGAGATGAGGCCCTCCTTCAAACTCAGTGCTGGATCCTTTCTGTGTGATGCTGAGACCCCCTGGCACTTTTGTATTCAGGTCACTTCTTGGCACGCATATGGAGCTTTTAGTCCACTAAAGCCTTTAAAGCTGGGTGGATGCTGTTTTGTCTTGCTTTGTTTTAATAAACCGCATAGTTGTTCTATGTATGTGCAGTTGATTTTTTTTTTTTTTTTAACTTCAGGACTTTGCATTCATCTCTGTTCTGTTTCAGCGTATTTGTTTTGGCCCGCTCTTCCAGCCTCCTTCCTTGAAAGTTAATTGTGTTTGATTAACATGATCTGAATGTGTCTATTTCCAAGTGCCAAAGTGAAGTGTTCATTAGCCCTTTAGTGAGATGCACAAATTACTCCACCACACAGTAAGAAACCAATTTGGACTCTTGGGAATAATTTAACTCAAGTCCAAGACACATCTATGCCATTTCCCTGGTATTACTGCGATGTAGACAATTTATATTAAGGAAAGGAAGCAAGGAATCAGTGCGCTAAACAAAGAAGTGAGGAATCTGGAGGTGAGAGATTCCTCTATGACTTTCCGTAAACTTGGATGACTCCAACTTCATCCACACTTCCTCTGTAGAAGCCCAACAGGAGATGGCAATGTTGGCCCTGAATCCCTCTTCTGCCTTCTTCATTGCCGCACACTGATTTATTTCATTCCAAGATCCCAAGTCTTTCTATCCTATTTATTATAAGTCTCTTCAAAATTAAATCTACAAGAAATGTGATATGTATTTGGAGGACAGATTGGAAAAAGGCACTCTCTCCCATTACCATTACCTTCCAAATAATACCCTCCCATCCTCACCTAGACTTAGCTTTGGCCAGCGTCCACTTTCCTCCACCTGTACATCAGAAATTATATTGACCTACTTTCCTCAGCATGGCTAATAAAAAGCTGTGCCATCCAGATACAACACGTTGTACAACGTGGTACAATGCCTGCAAATGCATTCTGTTCTGCAAGTTGCATGGGACAGCCTTGCATTTTCTAAAGCTCAGGAACCATGTACCTGCAAAGTTTGCATCTCAGTTACAGTTAAGAGAATTAAGAGAATTCCCTGTATTTGCAAGTAAGAGATGCTGCTGTTTACTTGGCAAGATCATTTCCTTCAATAAATAACATGATCCAAAGAACAGGAGTTCTTTTTGTTCCCGTTAATTTTCTACTGTGTTCTTCTGAAATATGGAACAAAAACGATTAAAGAAAATATGAAGTGTTGGAGCCTTTGGAACCTCTCAGAGTTCAGAAATATACCTGAGGATGAACTTTTAGCCTCACACTGAAATTTCGGTCTCACACTGAAGGCTGAGCTATGTGTGTGAACGTGCTTGTATGTGGGTGTGTTCTCAAGTGTACATACCTGGGGTGGTGTGTAGCCCAAGACTGACTTACATTTCACTTCTTTGAACAGTGACAGCATAGGACAGCAAAGGAGGAAAGAACAGAACTTTGGACACCAAACAATGAATACAAAAGGGTACTGCTCATTCCACCAGGAACACAGGAGCTGGTGGAACTGGAGAGTCACGTGGCACCGAGCATTTCACGTTCCCATTCTGCAGCTTCCCGAAGTGTTCCTCGTGCTTACTTTTCCCCCTTTGCTGATACTAATAATGATAGCACTTAGCATTTCTAAAACACTTTTCATCTTCAAAGCACTATATGAACATTACCTAATTAACTAACATTAACTAATTATAATTAAACTTGCCCTGGGCTCACAAATCAGAAGAACTTTAGGAAGGGATGGGGGAGGAAGAAGAAAAGAAGAAAAGCTTTCTAGCCAGACAGGTTTTCCAAGTTCTCTCAGATGAAATTTTGATTCAAATTATCACAGATTTTTAAGCAATCCTTGAGACGATCTAATAGGCCTTCTTTGTTTCTCAATGTTTAAATATGGATGAGAGGAGTCGTAAACAGTCTCAAGAAATGAAAATTGTCATTCTTATACCAACTTGCAATAATAGAAGAGTTTAAATGCCAATTAAAAGGTGCTTCTCTGAAGCAACATGCTCTAAAATATTGGGCCAGAGAGATTTCTTTCCTAGAGCAACCTCTTACTTCACACACACACACACACACACACACACACACTCACTCACTCACTCCCTGCTGAGTGGCGTCAGAATTCTGACTTCCAGGCTTTAAGTGCAGTGAGCTCAGTGTCCTAACTCATGAGCCTGTTTCAGACATTTTAATGTATCTATTGAATTTCCTTTTTATTAACCTTAGCAAAAACTTTCAGTAATATTATAACCCAAGATCAAATAAAGCATCCTGTTTCCATAATTCCTAGACAGAAAAGCCGTATAATCAAATGAGTCTATTTGGATGCTTATTTTCTGTACATTACACTTATCTAAATTTATACTTGAAGGAGCGGGTGGGGAGATAGGGTTTAAGGCCTCTTAAAACTTCTCTCTTGTTTTCATTCTAGAACTGTCTAAATGAAATATGCAGCTATGCCTGACTGGAAGCCACCTCTAAGACTTTGTTCTAGTCAGAACATGCTCAGACTGTTCTCAAGTATTCGCTTTGGTAACCCGCAAGTTCAGTACTGTATCAAAAATAATGTTCCTCTTTATATAAACTCCTCTTAAAATGTCAGTGTTTAGTAGGGCAGCTGTGAAAAATGCGGCAATAATGGCATAATTTATCTTGTGTTTTTTTTTTTTTTAATTCACACTGTTTGCATTGGTGAAATTATTCTATTTCCACCTATAAAACAAACCTCCAAAATGTTACAGAGCAATCGTTGCGATACACCCCGTATCCCTCTAGGTTTTTTGGCTTTGAAGACCTCCCAGCCTGGAAGGGATGAGGTCTTCACTCCCGGGTGAGTCTAGGAGAGACTGATCCAGCTCAGCTCGCATTGGTTACTCTCAGAAGCGGCTTATCGATCAGTTAAGACGATGCGTGCCGTTTATCTCTGCTGAATTTGATCTTTTTATTGTTCTCCTCCAACCTCGATGTAATGAGAGCCTGCGGGCCAGTGCTCGGCAGATCTTTAAGCACTGAAGTCATTTCCCCCTTCTTATCCATGCGAGCCTCCCTGATGAAGATTCACTTCAGCTTTCCCTCTGCGGATGGAGTATCCGAGATAAGAGGGGGGAAGGGCGGAAAGGAAAGCTGAAGTACCATCGAAATGTCACCCATGAAGAGGCCAGAGCATCCCTTCTTGTGCTGGATATTCATAGTTATTCAAATAGGACACTTAGCTTCTGCTTTGTGAAGACACACAGCCATGTTGGAGGGCCTTGCTCTCTTAAGAAGACTTTTGTTTTGATTCTTTTTTTTTTTTTTTTTTTAACAGCAGAATTAATTCAGCACTTGGAAAGTGTCCAATATCAAAGAAAAAAAAAATCTGTGGATTATACAAAATTCAACATGTCGGATTATAAAAGGGATGATGCCTTAGACCCCTGTCACAGGCCTCTTTCAGAAATAGGAGCCAAATAAAAGGGACCACAGAATAAATCAAAAGAGAACA
Organism: Mustela nigripes; assembly: GCF_022355385.1. Classification (NCBI taxonomy): domain Eukaryota; kingdom Metazoa; phylum Chordata; class Mammalia; order Carnivora; family Mustelidae; genus Mustela; species Mustela nigripes. The sequence continues at coordinate 82,419,238 of NC_081559.1, read as the reverse complement.
TAATTTTTAAAAAGATATTTAAAACCCTCTCTCCATAAGGCTAATGACATGTGCCACTTTTATTTGATAGCCTGAAGCAAAATCACCTAACAACCCATAACACTCACAGAATCCATCTTTATTTTTCAGCTTCTGCCAGGGAAAATCTACAGTTCCTTATGGCATCTTCTGAAAGCCCAGTACACAGTGCGTACAAATCTGCAAAAACTTGTTCTGCTACCTTAATCCCTTAGAGACATTTATTCACTATTGATGAAAACTGAATTTGTGAATCCTGCCTATTTGCAGAATCCAAAAACTCAGTCACCTCTTGATAACTGCTCTACATAATTCCAGTTTCAAATGGCATCAAATCTGTCCATGCGACAAATGGCTCGATACTGTGAGACCTTCCTCAAACATTCTTCTACGTAGAGAAAAAAAGGAAATACTTTGTACACCATCTGTACTGAGCTAGACAATACATAAAGAGCCACAAAGATTTGGTGGGCAAAGGTAATACAAACCCAGTGTAAATATTTGGAGGCCAAAACTTGCTGGGCATAGGTTCAAGACAGAGCCTACCACAAAATGTTTTTACATTATTTGAATTTCTATACTCAATGCTGTGTGTAATTCCTGCTAAAAACTCAGGGAGCTGTGACATGCTGAATCTCCACCTTTGTTTGATCTGTGCTGCTTGAGAAAGAAAGAGGACTCTAATTAGTTGAGTTTGAATAACTTTTTCTGAATAAAGGTAAAATAACTTCAAAAAAAAAAAAAAATGAAATCGTCATCTTCCAGAAAGAAAAGGTCTCAAGATCAAGGCTGTTTGTTTGGTGGTTTTGAAGCAGAGAAGGGGTCCCTGTGTAAAGTGGCTAGCAGTGGAGGAAAGATCAATTTATCAATTTGATTTTTCAGAACAAACTATCTAAAAATCCAGAATATCTGAATAACCCACACATCCCATTTGCCAAGATTGTCCCCTACAAGGGACTTTATGCTCAGAGCCTCTTTCAACCTGCAGTTTGCATCAAAGCAGAAAACAGAAGCCCAGCCCTGGAGTCATGCAAAGAATAAGGGAAGCAGAGGACAAGGATTCATGTTTAGTAAATGAACTAAGACAATCTCAGTAATGACTGTTACATTTCATTTGTGTACTCCAAGCAAAATCTGTTAAAAATAAATTATATATGTTTAAACTGGAAGTGTTCCTAGCATAATGGTATAAGGTACTCAGGGCTAAATTGAAATGATCATTCTAAAACTCCAAAAATCTCAGGAACATAAATTATAATTTCACGGTATGCCTTGAAATGGTAGTTTTGCAATAAAATTAAAATATATATTCTCAGTGTTTGTCTGGCAAATGCAAATACATGAAACAAACATGGTTAGTAAATGAACCAACAATTTGCTACATTTGGAGAAATCTGTTTTTACACTGAATACTTCAATTGGCAAAAACCTAAAAATTTTATCTTTCTAAAGGAATTACCATGGGTATAATTCATGCGACGGTTCCAAAATGATCAGTGAATTGTAACAATAGAGATTTGCTGTTGTAAGAAAAAGAGAGAGAGAAGGAAGGAAGGAAGGAAGGAAGGAAGGAAGGAAGGAAGGAAGGAAGGAAGGAAGGAAGGAAGGAA
>NC_081559.1:82416847-82417600 GCF_022355385.1 Mustela nigripes | reverse complement strand
AAGAAAAGAAAGGCAGGCCTTCAGCAACAGGGAATACTCTTTCTACAGTAGTTTTCTTTTGTTATAGGTACATAGACATCAAGGGCAAACCCAAACCAATTTAAGTTCCCTAGGGAAGGATCAAATAGAGGTACAACTAGAGGTTAGAATTACAAAACAAACAAAACCAACCTTAAATTAAGAAGACATATGGCCCAGATGGTTTTTGCTTTCTTCTAACCTATCTTGTTTGCAAGTGTTGGTGGACAGCCCAAGGGCTAGGAAAGCGTTCAAACTGGGATTGCTAGCATCCCACCAAGCCGCCCCAATAAGCCACCCATTCAATTCCCAGCCACCCTAAGTGCTTACTGAATGTAGGTATCAGCAATTCTGGTTTTTAAATGTAAAAAAAAATCTTGATTGGCTCGTTTTTTAGGGTAGTGACACAAATTTAGTATTCTAGCAATGGAAAACTTGCCTGGAAGTTGCTTCATTCTTTTTTTTTTTTAATCTACCTCAAAAGTGTATTTTATTGTACCAGCTGCTTTTTCTCTGAAGGAATACTAGTGTTTTGACCAAACATATTGGCCAGATCACAACATCAATTCTATTTTTTTTAAAAAAGGTATTAGTTTATTTAAAAGATGTCGATTTGGGTGCCTGGGTGGCTCAGTGGGTTAAGCCGCTGCCTTTGGCTCAGGTCATGATCTCAGGGTCCTGGGATCGAGTCCCACATCGGGCTCTCTGCTCAGCGGGGAGCCTGCTTCCTCCTCT
>NC_081559.1:82396604-82416747 GCF_022355385.1 Mustela nigripes | reverse complement strand
TCTGTGGGTTAAGCCGCTGCCTTTGGCTCAGGTCATGATCTCAGGGTCCTGGGATCGAGTCCCACATCGGGCTCTCTGCTCAGCGGGGAGCCTGCTTCCTCCTCTCTCTCTCTGCCTACTTGTAATCTCTCTCTGTCAAATAAATAAATAAAATCTTTAAAAGAAAAAAAATAAATAAAAAAAATAAAAGATGTCGATTTATGATTGTTATTTCCTGAGTTCTGCACCAGCCAAGTACAGATACCCCTGGCACAGACCCTGCACAGACATCCATACTATTTGACCACATAGATTCATGACTTCATGGTGGGGGGTGGGGAGAGGTCTCAACATACTTGTTTGATCTTTCCTTGAAAAGTCTTAAGACGCTTGTGTTTTAAGTTCTGTGTAATTCTAACTATTGAAGCACTCTTTGCCAGAGGCAACAGTGAGGAGTGAAGAGACCAAGGAGCTGCTAACCTAGAGAGCAACATTGAGGGACCCAGTTCCTACTGATGGCCAGTGGAGTTTTGTCCATTAAGCTCACACCCTTTTCACCTCAGGATCGACATCTATAAAAGGAAGAGTTTGGCTTACTACAAATACTGAAGGCAGAATATCAGAAGAGGGAGGCCTCTAATTAGTGAAGTGAGGAAAAGGACTAAATAAGTTCTCTTCTTTTTTTAAGACTTAACTTTTTAGAACAGTTTTGGATTCACAACAAAACAGAGAAAGTACAGAGATACCCCATGAATCCCCTGTCCTCACACTTGTATGGCCTTCTCCAATACCAGCATCTCCACCAGAGCAATACATTTGTTACAACTCATGAACCTACATAGACACATCACAGTCACTCAAAGTCCATAGTCTATCTTAGGTTTCACTCTTGGTGTTATGCATTCTGTGTGTTTGGACACCACAATGTGTAAGGACAAGTGCCCATCTTTATAGAATCACACAGAGTCTTTTCACCACCCCCAAAACCCTCTGAGGTCTGCCTATTCATCCCACATCCCCTCACGTCACACCAGTCAACCACTGATTTTACTGTCTCCACAGTTCTGCCTTTCCCAGAATGTCACATAGTTAGAATTACATAGTGTACATCCTTTTCAGATTGTTTTTTTCTTTTTTTTTTTTAAATTTCTTAAGTATCTTATTTATCTTATTTGAGAGAGAGAGAGGGTGAGCATTCTCTGCTTGAGAATCTCAAGCAGACTTCGGCTGACATGGGGCTCCGTCTCACAAGCCTGAAATCATGACCTGAGCTAAAACCAGGAGTCAGATACTCAACCAAGTAAGGCACCCAGGTGCCCCTAAGAGTATTTTGGTTTTCTTTTTCCCACTTAGTAATATACATGTAAGATTCCTCCATGTCTTTTCATGGCTTAATATCTCATTTCTTTTTAGCACTGAATAATATTCCATTGTGTAGATGTGAAATAGTTGTTCATCCATTTACCTACTGAAAGAAATCTTGGTTTCTTCCAAGTTTTGGAAATTATAAATAAAGCTACTATAAACATCAATGTATAGGTTTTTGTGTGGACATATTTTCAGCTCCCTTGGATAAATACCAAGAAGCATGAGAACTGGATTCTAAGGTAGGAGTATGTTTCATTTTGTAAGAAACCACCAATCTGTCTTCCAAAGTAGCTGTATTGGTTTGCAATCCCATCAGCAGTGAATGAGAGTTCCTTCTGCTCTATATCCTCACTAGCATTTGGTATTGTCAGTGATCTGGATTTTAGCCATTCTGATAAGGACATAGTGGTACCTTGTTATTTTAATTTGCGTATGATGTGAAGCATCTTTTCATATGTCTATTTACCATCTGTATATCTCCTTTGGTGAAGTGTCTGTGAAGGTCTTTGGCCCATTTTTTTTTTTTTAAAGATTTTATTTATTTATTTGTGAGAGAGATAGAGTGAGAGCGAGCACAGGCAGACAGAGTGGAAGGCAGAGTCAGAGGGAGAAGCAGGCTCCCTGCAGAGCAAGGAGCCCGCTATGGGACTCGATCCCAGGACGCTGGGATCATGACCTGAGCCGAAGGCAGCTGCTTAACCAACTGAGCCACCCAGGCGTCCCCCATTTTTTTTTTTAATCAGTTTGCTTGTTTTCTTGTTGTTCAGTTTTAAGAATTCTTTGTATATTTAGGATAACAGTCCTTTATCAGATGTGTCTTTTGCAATATTTTCTCCAGTCCGTGAATTGTCTTCCCATTCTATTAACATGGTCTTTTGCAGAGCATATGTTTTTCACTTTAATGAAGTCCAACCTATCAATTATATATTTCATAGATCATACCATTTTTGTTATATATAAAGTCACCACCATGCCCATGCTCATCTAGGTTGTCTTTTATGTTTTTTATGCGTTTTATAATTTTTCATCTTACATTAAATCTATGAATCATTTTGAGTTAATTTGTGTGAAGGAGTATAAGGTCTGTGTCTTGATTTGCTTTTTTGCATGTGTATGTCATGTGATTGTCCGATTGTTCCAGTACCATTTGTAAAAGACTATCTCTGCTCTACTCTTTCTTTGTCAAAGATCAGTTGAACATATTCATGGTTCTAAATAAGTTCTTGATATTAAGCTTTAAAAAAAAAGATGTTTTTTGTCTTTTGTTTTTCAGAAGTCATTAATGTTCTAGGCTACTTGGAAGTGCTGATGGGTAATATAAGTGGTGCTCTAGTCGCCTGCAGGAATTCATACATGTCAGGTGGTGAGTGGTTTGCTCCTAGGAGAACTGTGTAATTTGAGGTACACTACATTTACAAACTCAGAATTTTTGGCATTGAGAAAAGACAACGGTTTTCTTTTCTTTTCTTTTTAAGATTTTATTTATTTATTTGACTGAGAGAGACATAGTGAAGAGGAACACAAGCAGGGGGAGTGGGAGAGGGAGAGCAGGCTTTCCACTGAGCAGGGAGCCCAATGCGGGGCTCAATCCCAGGACCCTGGGATCATGACCTGAGCCAAAGGTAGACACTTAACAACTGAGTCGCCAATACTCTCCAAAATTTATGTTTTCATTCAGTAAATCTTTCCTTGAGTTTCCAGTGTTTGAATTAAATACTCTCTTGTTTAAGAATTAACAGAGTAGTTGAACTTTTGTTGTAGTTTGAAGAGGAAAAAAATAGCCCTACCCTAGACCTACTTCTTCCTCATTCTTACTACATCACTCTATCCCATCATCCTCACCTATTTTTCTGCATAGCACTATCTCCACCTGACATGCTTTGGTATATTTGTTTACTCTTTGGTACTTATTTGCTTCTTCCAGTAGAGTGAAAAATTCCACGAGGATAGGGCTTTGTCTTATTCACTCCTATATGACTAGTATGTAGAAAAATACCTAGTACATTATGAGTGTTTGATAAATTTTTTAAATTCATTTTAAAGGAAATATCTTCTGGAATGTCACAATCATTAGTAACAATAACACTAAATGTGCCATAATGTATACCTATATAAACTTCATCTCAGGAAAAGGAGGATAAAGTCAAGAAGAGACATTGAAGAAGATTTGCAAAAGTGGAACCCTCCACATCCCTGCAACTCTAATGGTGTAGTCTAGGAACCAATCACATTATAATCACATGGGATGAATCCAGAAACGTAGAAACTCAGATGCCATGCCCAATATACTAATTCAGAATCAATATTTTAACAATATTTAGCAAGGTTAATTACCTTGGGAATCTACATAGGAGACCTATATTTAGGGACCAAAACAAGTCTTTCCTTACCTGGTGGCTTCCAGCAGCCATAGCTGAGTGGAAGGTAATTCCTGATGATTCTCTTTGGGATCCCCCAGTGTTATTCAATCAGTTTTACCTCCAGTGCCTGTTTTACAAGATCTAGAATGATATCAGCAAACTGTCTCAGCAGTTCCAGAAAGATTCTCTTGCTGCTTAATGATGCTTGAAATTCCTTTAACAGAGGAGAAGAGCCTTTCACTTCCCAACCAGAAATAAAAAACCTAAAGTGCAAACACCTGGAAAAGGTAAAATATAGACAGAAACTTAATCATACCAAAAGACAAAAGACATACCAAAAACACAAATAAAAGACTGATAGCAGATTTCTGCAGATTTTGCTAAAGAAGAAGGACTTGAGAGAGAAGGAAGATATTCAATGCTTGTACGTTGTATCTTGGGGAGATAGCATGACAGAAAGAGGGAAATGTAGGAAAATAGAATTTAAGGTATGATGATTTTTGTTGGGCAAACACTACTTTGAATTGAAAAAAAAACTTCACATAAGTTTATGAAGATATTTTAAATTCCAACTTTATCATCAAACTACTTTATTTCCACAGTTTTGATAATTCAAGTATTATCCAGTAAACAAGATAAACCTGCAGTACAGTGAAGTTCAATCTTAGCATCCGTAATCCTATCTGTCTGTAGGCATCATATTCAACAAAAGGAAGAGAGAGCCCCAGGAGGCCACGTTGAAGAGGAATGCCCTAGTGGGTCTGCCATTTGGAGAAATCAGGACAATGCAAGCACCCTTTTTCTGGAAACTCAACCTGCTACTGGCTGATAGTCATCTTAAGAGGTACTTTTCTATAAATCACTATAATTTAAAAACCAAATGCTTTGAAACTCCTTTTGCCAGATCAAATCAAACTGACTCTCAGTTGGTGGAAGGCCCAGATGTGAGTTTCGTAACACACATCAATTACTATCTAATCCATCACTTGCAGATGCTGAATGTGCCTGGTGCCATTCCCAGAACTAGTGTCATGGAAACAAATAACAGCATTGAGGTAGGAGTGGAATGAAAAAATGCTCTAGTTACTGTCTGCAAAATACAAGTAGAGCATCCGTAAGCACAGGATTACTTTGGCCTTTCAGTCTCAAGCCATATCCTCTCTTGAGCTACTGAAAAGCCCAAGTTGTAAGCAGCAATGCCCCATGTAAAAAAAATGTGAATTTCTCTAACAGCAATTTTATAATAGCCCCTTGGGCACTTTCTCTGGTAATTGCCAAAATTTTCCAGGTAATGGTATGGTCACTAATATGATCATTAACCTCAGTGATAGATGTATGGGCTTCCTCCCACATGAGAAGTGTTGGTTTATTTGTATCCTTCACATTAACAGAAAATAACATTGTAAATCTACACAATGTGAATAAACTGGCATAGGCATGAAATCATATACAGGTCATCTGAACATTTGAACAACAAAGCCACTCTTACTGAATTTCTAATCCCATACAATCCAGGGGTGGGGGGTTGTGTCAGTTGTAACTTCATATGCTGCTCAAATTTGTTAATTCAACCAAGGTTAATTATCCTAATGGGAGAGCAGCATTGTCACCATCACTAAAATTTATTTAGTGCCTACTTAGTATGTACTAGGTACAGCTCTATTTTACATGTATAATTGTCTATGCATCATAAAAATCACATGTGGTAAGTATTGCTATTATTCCCACTTTACAAATGAGGAAACTGAGGGCAGCATAGTTAAGGAACTTGTGCAAGGTCATACAATTAACTGTGTTGTCTGCTTAACAAAGTACAAGTCCCATCATTCCTTGTTGCATCTCCAACAGCGCCATATTTTGACCACCTCCTCCCACCCCCCTGGTTTCCCTGACCAGCTAAAATGTTATCAGGAGGAGAGTCGAACAAACAAACAAACAAAAAATATAGAGACAGAAAATAGAATGGTGGTTGCCAGGGACTGGAGGGAGGGAGAAATGAGGAGTTATTATTTAGTGGGTGTGTGGTTTCAGTTTTACAAGATAAAAAGAGGTACTTAGAGATAGTGCTGATGATTGCCTTACACTATGAATATATTTAATATCATTGAACTGAACACTTAAAAATTATTAATGTGGGGGTGCTGGGTGGCTCAGTCTGTTAAGTGTCTTATCTTCTGCTCAGGTCATGATCTCAGGGTCTTGGGATCTAGTCCTGCATCATGCTCCCTGCTCAGCAGGGAATCTATTTCTCCCTTTCCCTCTGCTCCATCCCCGTCTCATTCTCTCTGTCTCTCAAATAAATAAATAAAATCTTTAAAAATGTTTTAAAAATTTTAAAAATGGTCAACATGGTAAATTTTATGTTAATGTGTATTTTATCACAATAAAAAAAAATTGAAGGAGAAAAAAAAAAGAAGAAGAGAGACAGCTGAGTGTAGGTGAGATGCAGAGATGCCACTTGGGGAGACTTCCTTGCACCAATCAGTTAAACTAGTTTAAAAAAGGATCCATGGGATTGCACTGTAGATGCCCAGGTCTGGAGCTTTGGAGACACAAAGTATGACTGGGAGACAAAACTCTCCTTGAAGAAGTTGCTTGGGAAGGTGGCCCAGATGTAAAATCATGTGAAATTCAATGAAAGCATGATTCCACCAATGTACTCTTGTCTACCCACACCAGGCATCAGGGTCTTAACTGTGCCACTTAGGAGAGGTACACCAGGCTAAAGTTTTCATGGAAACTAGAACTATTATCTGCAATGGTAGACCTCTTTATGTGGAATAAGAACCATGAGCAGTGTTCTATACATTTAACATAAGCAAAAACTATACAAAGGAAATATAAAATTCCTCTGACTTTCGACTGCCTAACAGTATATGGCCAATAGTACTCACTCTACACACATTCTTTCTTCATCAACTCCACTCATTAAGAATTGATGAAGACTCATACAGGAAGGTATGAGAGAAATGTCTCTGCTCTGAAGTTCCTGTGTAGGTCTCTCCTTAGATTGTCCATCATATTCTGGGTACTCCACACTGTCCTCATCATGCCTGTGTCTGATGCTTTCGAGTATCATTTCCTCATGTAAGTTCCTTATGATTAATTCCAGATAACTTTTAGTCTTTCTTTTTGCCTTGCATGAGAGTTAACAGCAATGGCATCTCTGAGAATATTTGCTTTGTGCAGTATTTATTGCCAAGTTTCAACTCAGAGAAGACTCCTCTTTCCATGGCCTGGTCCTACAGTTCTGTTCTTGTCTGCATGTCCCAGCTTTGGGGGACGTCCTTTCTTGACACCATGTTGGCCGCTCTGAGACTGTTGGAGAAATGTATGTTTTGTCTTGCAGATTCTTTCATTGAGAAAACTATTTTTCAGATTGGAGTTTAAACAGAGGATCACTTACCCTCCCCTAACTCTGTTTAGGGGAAAATATACTGTCTTTCCCCTCCTGCCCTCATACTTTATTTCTAAAATAATTAAACATTGTTATTGGCTCTTATAAGACAGTTAACATATGATCTGTCTCAGCTTAGAGGAAATAATATTAATTTCTAAAGCTGTTTTAGGAGCCTGGAACAAGATACAGTGAAACACAGGCTAAGAAATTGTTTGTGATTCACATAAATGGCACCCAAAAAAAGAAACCTGGCTTCAGTTAGCGCTATCGGTAGCTTTCTCTGTGTTTGCAGCCCCCAGGGCAATATTTAACGTGCTAGGGTAATAAGCTTCTGTATGCTATTATCCAAAGAACTGAGAACATTAAAAAAAAAAAAAAAATCCCATGGAGTTGTTAACTTTGACCACGGAGGAAGGAAACTCAGATGTCAACATCTGACCTAAAAACATCCTAAACAAAGTCACTAGAAAAACAAGAGCGACTAACTTTTTATATTTGTGGAACTGTCAAAGAGAAGCTCATATCTCAGCATCTTTGTTTCCTTATTTAATCTAATTAATACATTGCATTAGAAGTCGCTTGAAAACATTCTTGGTTATACAGTGAAACAGTGAAGCCACTGAAAAAAATCATACAAATAATTCAGTAGAAAAATCAGAACAATTTAATAACCTAAGTCAGTTAGGATTCAACTGGATACAAGTGAAAGAAGTTGTTCAACCCCAAATGGGTTAAGTTAAAAATAAGGAAAAGGAAGGAAACAATGGGCTCACACCGTGGCAAAGTCCAGAAACCCTGAACCAGAAGCTTAAATGCATCCTTGGGACTCAAGTGTTTTCCACCTCTTGGTTCTGCAAACCTTTGGGCTGGCTTCATTCTCAGGTAGACCCTATCATCTTGGAGATTTATAGCTCAGGCCTACCTCAGCCTAGAGCTAGCAATCCTTACAGAGAGGGTTGGTCTCTTCTCTATAATCCTAACAAACGTCTCCGAACTGTCATCATCCTGGATCAGGTTATATGCCCATCCCTGAACACACCATATGCCAGGGGAGCAGAATATACTAAATCTGGAGTGGGGGAAGTTGTTGCATGCGAATCCCATCCTTGGAATAAAGGAGGGAGGTTCCCCAAAGTAAAATTAAGGCGCCATTACTAGAAAAAATGAAATGGTTGCCAGACACACAATCCAGCACTCAAATTAATTAACTCCCCAACCTCAGCTAATGAGATTTCGACAAGAATTTTTAAAAAAGGAAATTGAGTCCACTGACACAACACCACAATTCCAACTCTTGAGTGGTCAACAAACATGGGCATGCATAAATAAATATATTAGGACAGTAGACACTCTGTTTCAACAGCAAGAAAATATGTGGGTCAATCAGATGGAATTAAAACCGGAATCTATTCAGAAACAATCATTAACTCAGTTCTGAAGCCACAAGCATCTGAGTACATGATAATGCACTCTCATGTCAAAGAGGTCCTATTCCTCTTCACTGCAGAGTGCGTCTTGTTCTGACATTACACCATATGGCGTGGGCCAAGTGCTCTCGTATGCAAAGTGAGTTCAGAGTAAATGAGCTAAAACTGTCTTACATACATAATGGCTCTTGTTTCAGCTTAGCTGTGACTACTAGATTGCTGCAAACACCAAAATAATAGTGCCGCTAATGAGGAGATTTGTTCATAAGTTACTACACTGTCAACTCTAATGTTCGACCGTAATGGTTATTATTTATTGCCATGCATGTATACAAAGCAATGGCGGAGGCCAAAACCAGCCTCCCAACAGAACCCAGGCCTATTAGATTATGAATCATCTCCTAAAGATAACTACTTCTTAAAAATCTGCCCAAAGTCCCTGTTATTTGAGACATCTTACTTGAAAAGACAGAGGCCTGCCTTTACAGTCCGAGTGCCAGTGTTTCTCCTGTAAGAGACAGGAGTGACAACTCCCAGTGCTGATTGGGGGTGCAGACAAGCAGCCACTTCCAGACATCAGAGTTTGACCCAGCCTTTTGGAGAGGAATCTAACGATATATTAAAATTTTAAAAGCACATATCCTTTGAATCAGCAATTTTACTTCTGGGAATCAACCCTGTAAAAATTAAAGTACCAGTATATGAGGACAGGCATACAGGGATGCTTACTGCAGCTGTGTTTGTGATGGAAAAACTTGAAACTACCTTCATGTCCACAAGAATAGAATAGTGTAGGGGTGCCTGGGTGGTGCAGTCAGTTAGGGGTCAGACTCTTGGTTTTGGCTCAAATCGTGATCTCAGGGTCCTGGGATTAAGCCCCACATCAGGCTCCATGCTCAGCATGGACTCTGCTTAAGATTCTCTCCCCTTTTCCCTCTGTCCTCCCACTCATGCTCTTTCTCTCTCTGTCTCTCTAAAATAAATCTTAAAAGAAAAAAAAAAAAAGAATAGGATGGTTGAATAGACTAAGATGTATCCCTATGGTGCAGGTTATGGTGCAACTACTAAAAGAACAAGTCAGATTCACATCTTAGGTTGGGGAGATGTATATGATACAGTAGTAAGTAAGAAGAGCAAGTGGTAGAGAAATTAGATGACAGATACATGCATACAGACAAATTACTAGGTATATACAAATATTTACACAGTATGTTCACATCTTTGCATGAAAAAGAGAGTAGTAGGGTTTGGATTCAGGCTTTGCAATTTGAGTGCTCTTTGAACCTCACTTTTCTTCCTCTGCAAAATAAAGGCAATCTTTTTGAGAAGATCAAATGAGATGATGAAAATGACATGGAAACGGCAAATAGCACTCAAATGTCACATGATAATATTATTATAAGATAGTGTCCTACAAATCTGAAGGTTAGGCTCTACGAAGGACACCTAGGGTAGTATCACCTCGCAGAGTCATATTTGGCTCCATCAACACCAATATCAGCCACCCTTTCTGGTCTCCAATTGTGTGTAACCGAATTCACCAGAAAGAAAACAAGTGGTGAACTGTAGCTAATACCACTACTGTAGATCACCATGCAGTGCCAGAAAAGCAACAGCATGTGTTCCCAAAAGGAGCCACAAAACCCTTTCAGCACCTTGAACCTTAACAAGGAGCATGTTCTTTTACTCAGCTAGTTAAACAGATGATCACAAAGATAACTACATTGTATATAACTGGTTATATATAAAAAGTGTTTTCACTTTTAAAATCAACATATTCTCTCCTCATATATGCTTTATAAATAGTTTTAATCGTATAGTAGATGTAGTTTTATGCCTGTCTTTCGGGCCAGCTGGCTCTACTTCTTTCTAGCTACGTAAGCCTGGAAAATTACGTAACCATTCTGTCTCAGTTTTTCTGTTTGCAAAATAAGGGTGATAACGATATCCCCAACTAAGACTGCTATGATAATCGAATGAGTTAAAAGATTTAAATGACTTAAAACAGAAGTACTACCTAATAGATGCTAACTAAATGTAAGTTACTATATTAATCTTTTCACGTAACATTTAAGTTTATATGCTTTTTCCATGTCCCTTATATAGCCTGTATTACCTTCATTTTGTTAATGTTTAATAAAACATAAATAGCGTGCTTTAACAAATGGGTACTGTTGTAATTTCAAATTTTTTTCTCTATTTCACAATGGTAAATAATATGCTAATTAATATCTTTGTACATTAACTTGTTCCATATTTGATTATTCCTATAAGACAGACACCCCCCCCCAAAGACTTTAGAGAAAGAAAGAGTACAACAATATTTGGGTATTTTGATAAATCTTGAAAGTAGGGCTTTAGATTATAAATATGTCTTTACTGACAGGGAAAGGGTGGTTGGGTTTTGGACATTGGGGAGGGTATGTGCTATGGTGAGTGCTGTGAAATGCGTAAGCCTGACGATTCACAGACCTGTGCCCCTGGGGCAAATAATACATTACATGTTAATAAAAATAATTAAAAATATAAATGTGTCTTTACTTATTTCTTTCTGAACCCCCTTCAGAATTTGACATGATATTCTTTATGCAGCTATTCAACACCTGCTGGTATTTTGATCAAGGTTCATTTAGGAAAGGTCATTATAAGAAATTCCCATATTAAAATTTATCTACAAAATTCATCGAGTTTCAGATTTTTAAAACTTAATTCCCAAAATACAATCACATCATATTACAGTTTTGCTGCTAATAAGGCAGATTTGAGCTCCCCCCTGAAACAGGAAAGCCCACTTACTCAATGACATTTATAGCACATAAAATTCCCCTTATGAGTCATATGCTCACAAACCATGCACCCCTAAACACTGAGTTCCTTCTGACTCATTCTGAAACACTTTGACGACTTCTCCATTGAAATTCAAAGTGTCCCAATATTGTAAGATCCTCCGTTCCTCTAATTAATTAGTTTTCTTTCCCACTGGCAAAATACAAGAGTAATTATCTATTTACAGGCTGTGGCATGAAGCGCACAGCTGAAATCTTCCGCTGCCCACTAACCTAATTCATTCCCATTTTCCAGGAGTGCCTCTCTGTAACCCAATGCTGGGCTTTCATTTTCTTCCTTCTCTGCCATTCCACCAGCACTGCCCACAGGTAACATCTGATCCTTTGAAATCTTGGGTGTCTCCTAAACCCTGTTTCCATTTACAGACTCCACGATTTCTGTGCCCTCTCTGCACAGTTTGCATAAGGAACCACACTGACCTCACTCGTTGAGGTGCATTGATTCAGGCTTCCGAAGCACGGTTAGATATCCTGCACCAATCTGTTTACTCTGTTCCTCTGCCAACACACTGAGTGCTCCATCTTGTGTAGGAGGTCACTCTACATGAAGAGCTCCCGTCATGCAAGAGAAAAACTGAATCCAGGACGTCTACCTTCATTGGCCCCTTTCCCTTATTGCTGATTATTATTGTCCCCCCCAAAATAAACGTGAAACTCATTCCTCAGGTCTCAGGTATTTTTCTGTCCTATTGCTACAAATCACACTGGGCTGCCGGTCTGGCAAGCTTTCAAGTTCCTTTGCCACCGATTATTGAATTAATTAATTTTCCAGCAAGCTTGCTCTTTGTTCCGTATAGCACATAAGTGGCACTCCGGGATGGCAAGTTTATACTAAGAAAGCAAGACAAGTGCTAATTTAAGTCAACATGAGAAGCACTTAAAACCCCCACACCTTCCAAGTAGACTCTCACTGACCATTATCTACCTCACAGGCAGGAACCAGTGAGTGACTCCACAGACACGAAAATTTCACTGAAGTGGCCTTGCATGAACCCAGACGAAATCTGAAATGAAAGTCATCCTTTGAAGCCCCACTGGAAATTCTAACAATATGGCTAGGGTGATGCTACAGGTTGGCAGAACGGCGAGTCATTTATCCTCTCTGCCCTTGTTCCCTCACACATGAAATGAGGAACATTGACTCCCTTCACAGGAAGGCTGCTTGCCTTTCATTAATTAACAACACACATCAAAAACACAAGCCGCGGAATACCTTTGCTCAGCCCCTAAGCTCAGTAACCCTGCCAACAGTATTCATTGTCTGGTTGATCTAACCTAGATGTTCCCTTAAGTTTGGTCCAGTCTGGCTCGTAAACATGTTTTTGTCTATGCTTACAGATACTTACAGACACATGTGTGGATTTTAATTTCCTATTTTAATGTTTTCCTTCTATTGCTGCAATTGTTGAGGTCTTGTGTTATCTTCATCAAATGCTCACTCAGCTCCCATTCACTGCAGAAAATGCTAGACACCCATGCCAAAAACTTGCATGTCCGACTAGCATATATCTAGCCAAATGAGCCCACATCAAGCTCAGTTTTACTTTCCTTACTCCAAAGTACCTTCTGTGACTAGACAAAAGATGATGGAAACTTCATCCTAGAACATCAAACCCTGCCAGGCACATTTCCATCTGTCCTATTGAAGATTGCCAAAAGCATTTTTTGAGGGTTTTTTTTTTTTTATAAAGTCAATCAAAAATTCTCTCAAGCAGAAGTTATTTGAGGACTAGAAAATGTGGTGTTTCCTACCCTGCCTGACCCCTACAGAAGACACACCTGACCAAAATAGAAGGAAAAACAGCTGATACACAGACATGGCACCTTTAGAATCTGTCTACTTCCTTCCTTGAGCTGCACACAACTCTCAAAGACATGAAAGCCTAAGTGATGAAGAATCATGGCCATAAGGAAAGAGAGGAACACAGACATCTTAGACCCTAACGAGGTAAGGAGCTTCCCAGCTAGAGCCTGGAGCCAAAAAAGTTAGAAGCGAAATTACAGATGCCACGGAGGAAAGGTTGAGGCCAAGGACTTGGGGTTCAGTGGCTCAGTAGCCAGTCATCAAAGTCAAAAAGTTAAGTCACCATTTTGACACTTGGGCAAGAGAAATTGTTAATGATAAACAGGTGCAGAGATAGAAAACATTCATGTTAAACACTCCTGTCCTCTTCTTTAGAAAGCACTAAGTTGTTAAAAGGAAAAGTTTTCTTAATTCCTCTACTTGAACTAGCACTATGCTCATTCACTAACCTCTGCCAAATTAATAGGCTTCTCTCACCAATCAACCTTTGTTGGTCCTACTTTTCAGCTTTCCCCAAAGATTCTCAGGACCACCAAATATCCCCAAGACCAGATCACATCCTTGTTTAGATCTTTGCAGCTTCAGATTGCTCTGCCAGTCTGCTTTCATGTTCCTCCTAAGTAACCATATCATGATCATGCCTGTACATCATCGTTTCCAGAGGCACAAAGATGTTCATTAGTCTCTACAATGAAACCATGGAGTGTGGGTCACCAGGTTAAGCACTGTGAGAATGTTATATGTATATATATGGCCCTTTCCTGCACTAATAAAATTTTATTTTTAATATAAAAATCCCTATCCCACAAATACAATAGCACTGAACAAATGTATTAACAAAGAAATTCATAGTCAAATGGAAGTCAAGAGAGTACTGAAAAAGCAGAATCAGGAGGTCCTGAATGAGCACCCTCCAACCACAACCCCAGGAAATGAGGTCAGACCTAGCTCAGAAGAGTAAACACTCCAGCTGCCTTGATTTCTTACTTCCCATTCTCTCCTTAACCCTCTAGCATCTGTCTTCCTTCTGCCATATGCTCTTTGTATGGAAGCTGGTGGCTCCCAAATTTAGTGTGCATCAGAATTACCTGAAAAGCCCGCTAGAGCACTGATTGCTGGGCCCCAACCCCAGTGTGCCTGACTCTGTAGGTCTGGAAGGGGATCCAGCAATTTGCATTTCCAAGTCCTCAGGCAAGGCTGATGCTGCTACACCAGGCACCTCACTTTGAGAACCACAACTGTATGGAAGCTGTCATGAGGCCTTGAGGAACTCTATTTTCAGAAAGTGAAAATACCGACCCTCTCCCTACTTCAGAGAATTACTAAGAAGACATTAACTTGTAAGTGAAATGAAACACTGTGAAAGCACTTCATAAACTAAGTGAAAACAGCATTAGTGGTTATCAATACCTGCAAAATCACCCCTTGGTTGCCTTTGATTCCAAAGAACGTGTTGCCTCTCTTCCCCTGCAATCCCAGTGCCAACACCCTGTTGCCCACTGTCCCATGGACCTCCCACCTGGCCTCTCCACCTCCACAACCTCCCTGCTTCAGTCTTCCAAAATGCTTCCTCCTTGGGAAGCTGCTTAAAAGACCCTTTTTATCAAGTCCCCCTGCTCCAACAAGCACTCCAACTTCTCATGGCCTAAATAATGAATTCCCAAAGCTAATTCAGATATAAGGGTCTTTGCAAGCTGCCCTCACCTTTGAGCAGAGGCCAGATAGATGCCTGTCAGGGCAGTGGTAGCACTGACTCCTGCACTCTCCATTTTAGTTGTACTATCTCCCTAATAAAGCCATGGCTTTCAATTTCAAGCCAATCCTACTAACTGTTTTTCCCAAAATACCATCTTAAATACTGCAAATACACTTCTGCTGATCATGTTCCCACTTCTCTGCCCACACAAATTCTAATCATCCACTAAGGTCAAAGTCAATGCCTTCCTTTCTGCTGGCATTCATGGCTCCATATGCTCTAAGAACTTTATACGAACGGTCTTTGTCTTCTTCCCCTCCTTCTCCTTCCTGCTCTTCCCCTTCCTAGCAGCCCCTCTTTCCTTCTCTCCCCCGAATCATTCCCATTACCATACAATGTGCTTTAGAACCTCCTATCTACTAAAAATAATAATAATAATAAAAAATAAAAACAAAAACAAAAACTCCATTGACCTATATGCGCCATTATCTACCCACTGTCTATCAGTCGGACCATTTCCTGGCTTTTACAACTTCTCTGCACGTCTTCTCTACTTTTTCACTTTGCATTCATTCCTTCTTCAGCCCTTGCAATCCAGCATCCAGCTCCACTGAATTTGCTCTTTTCAGTTTACTAATTATCATGTCAGCGCCAAAATCAGAGGAAATATCTGTCTTCTCATCTTACCCACCGCTAGGTAGCCATTAACACGTTCAACCATTCCTCCCTTCTTAACACTTCTCTTGGCGTCCAGCACTCCAAACTTCAACTTTTTTTTCTTACCCCATGCATTACTCACTCCCATACTTCTCTCCTGACTCTTCTACTCAGCCTCTAAATTTGAGAGTGCCCTGGGGCTCAGTCCTAGGCTCTTCTCTTACTATCTACAAACATTCCCTAGATGATCTTGAGATGCTATCTCTTTGCTGGGGGCTCTTCATCTTCCCTCCAGGCTTAACAGCCACTTTAGGCCCCAGACTATATTTTGGTATCTTAACTTGGATACCTAGTATTCACATTATACTTAACTAAACAGAACTCTTAGTTTACCTCTCCCATCTCCTTGTTTCTATTCCAATCCTTTCTCTCTTAGTAACGAGCACTATTTAACTCAAACCAAAAATTTAGACATTATTCTTAATATCTGCCCACATTCAATCCATCACCAAATCCTGTGTATTATACCAGCAAAATATATCTCAAATATGCCCAAATGTCCCCATCTCCACTGATGCCACCCTAGACCAAGTCCTGAAAATCAATTTTCTGAAATGTTCTAATAGTCCTTCCTGCATCCATGCTTGGTCTTCTTCCACAGCAAACAGAGTGGTCTTTTTAACACATAAATGACATCAGTCTTCCACTTAAAATATTGCAACAACCTTCCATTTTTTATCTAAACTACAGATTTAAAACTTCTCACTACAGTCTACAACACTGGGCTCTCGACTCTCTGATCTCAGCTGCCTCCCTATAAGCACCGTCTTTAGACCATACTGGTCCTCTTTTATTGCCCATCTAAGCCAACTTCTTTTTTGACCTCAGGGTTTTTGCTGTTTTCTCCTTCAGGAACACTCTCCGCTGGGTTTTTACACGGTTGCTTCTTCCTCATCACTGAGATTTCAGCTACTAATAGCACCTTCTTGGAGAGATATTTTTTGACCACCCTATCCCTATTAAAAGGCATTCTCTGGGCCCCGGGTGGCTCAGTCATTAAGTGTCTGGCTTTGGCTCAGGTCATGATCCCGGAGTCCTGGGATTGAGTCTAGCATCAGGCTCCCTGCTCAGAAGGCAGTTTGCTTCTACCTCTCCCACTCTCCCTGCTTGTGTTCCATCTCTTGCTCTGTCTCTCTCTCTCTCTCTCTGTTAAATAAATAAATAAATAAAATTCTTTTAAAAAATAAAAGGCATTCTCTATATCACCAATGGTAAAAGTTACCATAATCAAAATCTAACTAATTATGTGTTTGCTTGTTTGCTTGTTTATTATTTGCCTCTAGCTTCATCTCCTAGCCTCCATGCATCTAGAATATAAGCTCTAAAAGAGGAAACTTATGTATATGTTTCTATGATTTATTTCTAGCCCCTAAGCATAATGCTCAGAATACCTCAATAAATCTTCACCAAAAAATGTAAATGAATGGAATAGAATGGAACTGGTACACAGTTAGCTCTATATATGAATGTCAGCCATCCATATCTTCATTGTAATACACTACTTTGCTATAATCCAATTTTTGTAACTTCTTCATGTTTTCATCTTTTATAGATGGCTTTTCTAAAATGTGCTGTGCTCTCTTCCAATGTATATTTGCAATGTATATTGTATATTTGAGAGTGTATATTAGTTCTTTTTCCTATGGGGTGCAATTAGCAATAGCCATCAAATTTGTAAATCCACATTTCCAAAATCTCACTGGGCTAAAACCACAATATATACCTTACAAAGGCTAGAGAGCTGTGTTGGTCATCATCCTATGAGGACCATGACTAAAAGAAGCTTCCTCTCAGTGTATGTGTCTGTGAGGATCAGCACACCAGTGGAACAAGGTGTGCTTAATATGATTAATAACATGAGGCTCTTAAAGTTTCCAGCAAGAAGTGATACATATCGCAACCACTATGAAAAACAGTATAAAGGTTCCTCAAAAAATTAAAAATAGAATTATCGTATAATCCAGTAATTCCACTACTATTTGTCCAAAGAATATGAAAACACTAATTCAAAAGATATGTATACCCCTATGTTTATTGCAGCATTATTTACAATTGCCAAACTATGGAAGCAGCCCAACTGTCCATAGATAGATGAACAGATAAAGAAGATGTGGCATATATACAACGAAAGTATTACTTAACCATGAAAGGAATGAAATCTTACCATTTGTAATAACATGGATGGATCTGGAGGGTATTATGCTAAGTGAAATAAGTCAGTCAGAGAAAGACAAATACCATATGATTACACTTATATATGGAATTCAAGAAACAAATGAACAAAGGAGAAAAGAGACAAACAAAAAGAAGACCCTTAAAATAGAAGAACAAACAAATGGTTATGGGGGGGGGTGAGTGAAATAGGTAGTAGGGATTAATGAGTGCTGAATAACGTGTAGAGTTGTCAAATCCCTATATTGTACACCTGAAACTAACATAACACTGTACGTTAACTGTACTGGAATTAAAATTAAAAATTTTTTAAAAGAAGTGATATATATCAATCTTGCTTGCTTGGGCCAAAACAAATTGTAACAGCCAGGCTTCCTTCAAAGAGGTGGGAGAGTATAATCCTCCAGGTGACCAGAAGAAAGAGAGATGCAAATATTCAGTCAGCATCCCTTATGATTCACCCACCTTCTACTAGAAAATTTCTTCCACCAAAAGAAAAATAATAAAAATATTTCATAGGGACTCCTGGGTGGCTCATTTGGTTAAGTGCCTGCCTTCGGCTCAGGCCATGACCCCAGGGTCCTGGGATTGAGTCCCACATCAGGCTCCTTGCTCAGTGGGGAGCTTCCCTCTCCCTCTGCCTGCCTGCTGCTCTCCCTGCTTGTGCTCTCTCTCTCTCTGACAGATAAATAAAACCTATACAAAATAAATAAAAATAAAAAATGTTTCATAATGTGCATTTTTGACTTTCATGTCTACTCTCTTCTTAAAGCTTTCTTCTACCACCCAGAATAACATAACCTCTCTGAACACTTCTAGCAGTTATTTCTGTAATTCTCACTTGGTGTAACTGTTCAATCATCTGTCTCTCCATCTACACTGTAAATACGGAGGGCAGGAACCCATACCTCCTTTCTTCTGAACCTAGTATTCTGAGAAACTGGCTCAGTGCCTTTCACATAGTAGAAACATTTGTTGGAGGGATGTCTTCTAGTTTGTCATGTATATGTGTTTTTAGCTGCACAATTAGGCTAGATATTCCTCTGCATGTAGTACACAAAGATAAGAATTTCTATTTCATGTATCTTCTTCCAGCCAATGCATCACAGAGATATCCTCCTATTAGCAAGAACACAGTACATAAGTGTGAAGTTAAGCTAACTGATAGTATTAACACCACTCATCAAGGTGCAATGTGCTAAGTACCCCTATTATAAAGGTGCTCTCCCAGCCCCAGCACCACCATCTTTTGCACACACGCACAAAGACATACATTGCCATCCCTGGCTTCTGGAAAAAGGCCACAGCCAGTTTTCTTTGGTAGAGAAAAATCAGCAGATGATTGCATGGGTTTTCTTGGTTCTGTCAGTGGTCAATCTGTGTCTGGAAGTGAAACTCCCCTTTCCATAGGATTTCATCACAACAGTAACCACAGGACTCAAATTTTGGTCGTTGATAGTATCTCAGCTCAGCGTTGTACCGTAATGTGAAAATTAAATTTATGTTCCATTCTCTTATGTTCCCTTTTCTTATATTGCCAAATTCTAAAGTGATGCTGAGATTAAAATCTGTCCCTTCTTGAGTGGGGTCATTGTGTGTGATGAGACCCTCCCTAAGCAGGCAGAAGAGTGGTATTGTTGACATTTTTACATCAGAAAATATCCTTTGGTTACCAGGTAGTTTCTATTTCTGCGGACAAGTTCAAAGTGCATATATTTGGACATCCTTCCCTATGGCAGTACCATGGGACTCATAACCTTCTTCCTTAGGAAAATGCTATTTCGATTCCTGAGTATTCCAAATCACATAGACCAGTGTGGCGTAGTAGAAAGAGTTAGAGAAGAGTTCTTTAGTTTCACAGGACACCTCAGGCAAATTACTTAACCTAACTTCCAGTTTCCTGAAAAAAAAAAAAAATGAGGAAAATAATGCTTAGGATTAACCATAGGATTAAATAACAGAGAATTAGAAGTGTTTACCTCTATTCCCAGCTCTTAGGAGATATTCAATATATGTTCTTTTCTAACAGCCACTTTAACTATTAGGCAAGTTACAAATTTAGAGTCCCTTTCATCTAATAGCTACAGAACTGTTTTGAGTCAATGAATCTGAGAGCCCATAACAGAGCCTGGTACACAGTTAGCTCTATATATGAATGTCAGCCATCCATATCTTCATTGTAACACACTACTTTGCTATAATCCAATTTTTGTAACTTCTTCATGTTTTCATCTTTTATAGATGGCTTTTCTAAAATGTGCTGTGCTCTCTTCCAATGTATATTTGCAATGTATATTGTATATTTGAGAGTGTATATTAGTTCTTTTTCCTATGGGGTGCAATTAGCAATAGCCATCAAATTTGTAAATCCACA